>NW_024884586.1:780023-821477 GCF_019232065.1 Centrocercus urophasianus
AAGGAAGGAAGGAAGGAAGGAAGGAAGGAAGGAAGGAAGGAAGGAAGAAAATTGTCATCTATAACAATAATAATAAAACTGTTTTGGCATCAGAACTTTAAAGCAAATTTAGTGGCAGAACAGAGGAAAAACACAAGTATCACAATGATGCAATGAGAGTTCACAATGCTGTTAAACTTTTCTAGCATCTCAAAAGCCTCCAAAATTGTGAGGATACTGTGCGACCTGATTATGTGATTTTCTTCCAGACAGTTCTTTTGAAGTCACAATTAATTTATCTCTCCTAAATTATTTATGAACAGGAAAACATCATAGTGACATCATGGTATCATGATGCATTTGCATTTAAATACAGCAACATATGGCTGCTTCGAGGAACCTACCAAACTGGTTATACATGGTAGCAACGTGAATTTTTTATTACAGAAAAAAAATCAGGCAACATCAACGCAAACATGCTCTAGTCTGGGAATGCTGAGTAAATTACCAGTTTCCACCACCAACAACCACTCTTCTCACCTGCCCCCCCAAAAACCCCAAAAAGCAAACAAAAAAACCACTATGGGTTTGCATTACCTTGTATTTCAAAAGGTGTTTTAAAGTATTTAGAACTGTTATCTAGTACAAAAAAAAAAAAAAAAAAAAAAAAAAAAAATAGTCGTATAGCAGAAGGTTATCTATAATCTATAGGTAAACAAATAGGAGAGCTTGAAAAGCCAAATCTTGGTTTGGTGTCTGTGAAAGTATGAAACACATACAGTCAGGGGGCAAATGGACAGAGAGACCTTGATTGTATCTTTATATCCATTTTGGTTTCTGACCAATAGCTGCATGCTATTTCACTGACAGGAACTCTTCTACGGGCATTTCATTGCATCTCTCCAATTATAAGCAAGTCCACAAATTGTAAAAACTTCATACCTTTTGCTGATCTTTAATTTTACACTCCACTCCCCAGACTAGGTTCTCCAATCTCCCTGCTTTGGAAACTGAAAAATATGCTACTGGCTAAAGCAAGAGAGGACAAATACCAAAACCATGAAGTATCACTACAAACGGTCATGCTACAGGAACATACTGTTCGTACAGAAAATCTCTGCGCATACCTTCATCATTAAATACCTCATAACTGTATGCAAACAGTCATGTCTCTTTATTTCATTAAGATGTGAACATATTACAAAGGGTTTGTTTTTTGTGTAAAATAAGGAATGTTTGTATCACAAGTTAACGAATTGTGTGAGCTATATTTGTGTGAACTAATTGTGTCAGTTATATTTCTTGGATAATGCAACCCATTTAATTAAAGGATTAGTCAGCATATGTTTTTACTTTCCATGCTGCCAGGTGTATGAACACAGGCAACTTCTGTTTGGCAAATTTACACTTTTGTAACATTTCATTTGTGCTTGTGCTGATAGGATACTTACATTGGGATGTATGTACAGAAGGTGTTGACAACCTTATGAGCATGAACAGATTCCAGTCACGGATACATAGGCTAGAATTTGCAAACCTGCTTCTGTATTTTATGTGATATTATATATATTATGTGATATTATATATATATTATGTGATATTAAATACAGAGCTTATTATGAAATACGGAACACTTTAATTCATATAGTTAAAACTATTTGTTTCCTAATTTGAGGTTCATAGAAAAGAGCCTGGCCAAAACTAGTTAAACCAGTTCAGGAAAAGTCTGGGAAATTATTTTCAGCTGTGTATTTCAACTGGTTAGAATTACAAGTAAAATTTTACTATCTGAAGAAATAATGCTGAGTTTGGTCAAGTGCTTTTGTATTTTACTAATCAATCAATTGATCATATTTATTTTTCATTCTGGGTGGTTTTTAAAATTTAATCCTAAATGTATTTACACATTATAGGTATAGGTGTTCAAACTGGATTGGTAACTTGAAATATATCATTAGGAGTTGAATTCATTTGTTTATGCATTTAATTTTCTTTTCTTTAATAGCAATTCCATGTGTTTCAATTTGTATCCATTGCCTCTCATTGTGTTGCTGGACATCACTGAGAACAGCCTGGCTCCATCTTCTTCACACTGGTACTCGGTCTTCTTCGTAACATATAGGTGTTGCTAAAATAGCCCCTGGGCCTTCCTTTCTCCAGGCTGAACAGTTGCAGCTCCTCCCTCAGCCTCCCCTAATATGACAGGTCAGTCATGTGAGTCACTTCACTATCTTCATGTTCCTTCACTGAATTGCTCCAGAATGTCTCTTTTGTATTGTGACCCAAAAGGGACTCACTTGTGCTGAGTAAAGGGGTAGAATTAATCTGGCAATGCTTTTGCTACTGCATTCCAGGAAGTTGTTTGCTTTCTTTGCTGTGAGGGCATGTTGCTGGCTCGTGGTCAACTTGCAGTCCACTGAGAACTCCAGCGCCTTTCCTGCAAATCTGCTTTCCGCTTGGTTGGTGCCACCTGTACAGATGCATGAAATTCTTCCTCTCCAAGTGCAGGACTTGGCATTTCTGTTGGTTTAACTTGATAATGTTTATGCAAGACTATTTCTGCAGCCTGCTGAGGTACCTCGGCATCCTGGCCTGCATTAGAAATACTGTGGCCAGCAGGAGCAGAGAGGTAATCATCCCCCTGTACTCAGCACTGGTGAGGCCAAACCTCGGGTACTGTGTTCAGTTTCAGTGTCCATTGAAGGGTAACAAAACTGGTGAGGGGTCTGGAGCACAAGTCTTATGAGGAGCGGCTGAGGGAGCTGGGATTCTTTAGTCTGGAGAAGAGGAGGCTCAGGGGAGACCTCATTGCACTCTAAACTTCCTGAAGGGAGGCTGTGATGAGGGTTTGGCCTCTTCTCCCAGGCAACAAACAGAACCCAAGGAAATGGCCACAAGGTGTATCAGAGGAGGTTTAGGTTAGACATGAGGAAGAACTTTTTCTCTCAAAGGGTGGTCAGGCACTGGAATGGCTGCCCAGGGAGGTGGTGGAGTCACCGTCCCTGGCAGTGTTCAAGAGGCGCCTGGATGAGGAACTGTGAGATACGGTTTAGTTTGTGGTAGCAATGGTAGTAGGAGAACGGTTTTAACGGGTGATCTCACGGGTCACTTAATTGGTTTATTATCTTCTCTTCCCTATTAAGTATCATCTGACAACCTGTGCTTTTACATAAGACCACATTATATATCTATGATATAATTATTCTCACAAATAAAGCTGTCTTGCTTGCATCATCTCCTGTTACAGGATGGCTCCAAATTTTCCTTCCTCTGATGGTTAGGAATCTCATTCTAATTTCCAAACAAAATATATTCATGAACATGCTATGCCCCTTATTTCTCCAAATGTTTACATATTTGTTTTATTTTAAATATATATTTATCCCAATTAATATTCATTCTCTATTGAATTCATAAAGAGTAACCATATTCTGCAACAGCACCTGCTTTGATAAGTTAAATAATTTATTTTAGTCTTCTGTCATGAAAGAAGCTTTCCACTTTCCTAGTCATTCTTGTAGCTCTGATCTGTACTTCTGTCTTCATTTCATCTTTCTTTAGCCTAGTGACTATAAAAATGTATAGCGATTAAAGCAACGTGTAACTTTGTACTGCTGAGTGGTACTTCCTTGCCTATACTGGAAATGTTTCTTCTAGGTATTATCCTTCATAGCTGCATGAAATCACGTTTGTATACATGTCCTTCATGAAATCACTTTTGTATACACATGTACAACTTCTGTGTAAATTTCCACCAAACAAGCCTCCAGCATTCAGCAGTCCCATAACAGTCTCACTTCACTGCCTAATACCCAGTACTATTAAATTTCATTCAATTTTCTTTTGCTTCAGCCTTCAGGAATACCTGAATATTCTAGAAAGGTACTCTGCCTGATATTGTTCACTTCAGCTATCTTTTTCAGCTTGCTGATTCCATACTTTATTAGCCATCTTCTTTTTTTCAACAGATGACCATCACTTAGTGTTGGTACTTCTCTAGTCTGTCATATATTTTATAGCCATTAGATATGACTTCACTTAAAATCCATTTATATTGGTATATTTCATTTGCATAAACTTCTTCAAAATAAAATAAAAAATAAAGAGAAGAAAAAAAAGCATCCACTGAAAGATTAGATTCACTAAAAACACTGGCCTTGCACAGCTTGGTCTTTTCACAAGGCATTATTCTGTCTTTTAGGCCTTAAGCTGCTCAGCCATCAGCTATGGCAGAATCTTATTTTTTCCTGCATGAATACATACAAATATCATTGCATTTTCATTGCTTCACTTAAAAGCAGAGATTGAAAGTACGAAACTTAATCAAAATCTAGTTCACATAAACAAGCACAGTCACTTATCAGAATCACAGAATCACAGAACTGTAGGGGTTGGAAGGGACCTCCAGAGATCATCGAGTCCAACCCCCTGCCAAAGCAGGTTCCCTACAGCAGGTCGCACAGGTCGGCATCCAGGCAGGTCTTGAACATCTCCAGAGAAGGAGACTCCACCACCTCCCTGGGCAGCCTGTTCCAGTGCTCCGTCACCTCACTGTAAAGAAGTTCTTGCGCACATTTGTGCGGAACTTCCTATGCTGCAGTTTCTGGCCATTTCCCCTTGTCCTGTCTCCACTCACCACTGAACAGAGTTATCTATCTCTATAATTACATACATTACATAAGCTTTTGTCTATTGCTCACAATGATTACTTCATAATTTTTGCCCTGCATGTGGCATAATTTTTGTGCTCTGTCTGTGGCAGGGGGTTGGAATTCATAATCCTTGAGGTCCCTTCCAACCCTGGCCATTCTGTGATTTTGCTGTTGTTCTATTAGACAGTTTAAAACATCTTGCCTTGATGGTACCGTCTCCGAAGACATTTCTTTTCGTTTTAGTGACTGCTTCTGATTTTCTACACTCAAAATAATTTGCGTATTTTCCTGTCTACCCTGGTCAAAGTCAGACATTTCATGCTTTCAGTCATGAAATATAATGGCACCACTTCATCAGTCATATTATCACTGTTTCAGAAATGTGCAGTTTGTTGGTGTTTGTTGGAACTTTACCCTTTCTTTGATAACACTGTATTGGCATGACAGGCAGATCAGAAGACTGAAGTACTCAGTGCTGAGGTCCCTCCTCATCAAAGGAATATGCACAGGTGAGAAATTGCTAAGTTACATTGATGTCATGGCCAGCATGGTGACCCAGGTGTCTCCTGTGAATTCCCCTGTGAATACCTATGGAAGGGAAATGCTGAATGTCAAAAGACATCTGCAGTGGAGAAGGAAGAAAGCAGAAATGCCTGGGTAAGCCAGAGAGAACAGAAGTTCCCACAGAAAGATGCATCTTTTATTTTTTGTAGCCTGAGATGAATGAAGAGTTGGTCAAAAAACTGCTTGCTCAGGTCTTCCCTGGAACAGTTAGTAGGTATGACCTCTATGTGCAGACAAGGTGTATCCAGATTGCTGGCCATCACTTTACATACCATGCAACTGTCCAAATTGGGCTGCTGGCATAGCACAAAGAACTGTCTATAGTCTTGTGATCAGATAAGCAATGTGTATCAGTTCACTGCAGCTTTGAGTTCATTTGCTACTTATTCCACTAAGCCTCATGCTCTCCACCTTAAAGATATAATTCAAAAAGCACTATAATTATTTTAAGTGCAATCAGACACACTATTTCAGGGAGCTGCTGATGCTGGTTGTGGTGGGGAGAAAGATAAAGAGAAATCCCTTATAGAGTATGTCTATATGGGATTTGGAATAGGATCTTCAGAACAATGCTAGATAAACATTTGCCTACGATGTGACCATTGTGTGACCATGTGCGATTATGTGTCTCCATAGTGAGCATGGTACTGAGAGTGCAAGAAGTTCAAAAGAGCTGCCAGCTTGGTGTGGTACTCCTGTCCCTCCATGCTCTTTGTCATAGCAGCATCTCTCTACGGCATGGTCCCAAAGTGTTGTTGTCATTCTTGGTTTTCAAGAACAGTGCCTTTGTTCACTCACACTTAACAACGCAACACTCTTTTCAAACTTGGCAGCTGTTGTGACGTTAGCAATCCTCTGATGCTGCCATGGGATAATCTTGCTATGCAAAAAGCACATCCCTTTCCCTTGATGCAGATTCACATGGAGTATCATTTTCTTAAGGCTTCAGGTTGTAACTATCTGAATTTGCTGGCAAGTAGAAAGGTGGCTGCTGTCATGGGAGAAGTGGGTAAATAACAAGCAAAACAAGAAAATAATTTTGTGACTTTCACACTTATTCGTTGTTTACCAATGCTTCAAAAAATCTATATTTGTATGTATACATGTATGCATAGGCTTTATAAACGTGTATCTGTACTCTTATGTCAGCGCTTCAGCAGCAGCACAAGACCATACAAGTTAGTATGCTTGGCATGGGAGTGCATCAAAGAGTTTAAAAGGTAATTTTCAAGATTAGACAGCTGGGTTGTCACATACACTTAACCTACTGTAACATACACACTGGGCAAATAGGAGCCTTCCCAAAAATCAAATTGGAAAAGATGCATGTGATTATACTATTTACGAAGTTAGAGCATGAATCTGGTATAAATAAAATCCATCCAACATGATTTTATCACAGCCTTTTCAGAGGACAGACCTTATTTTGACTTTCTCTGCTTCCAGCAGGTACTTTTTTTGTTGTGCCTATAGTAATTTCTGGAAAGGTCTTTGAAACAGAAAGTGATTAACTTTGAAACAGAGCGCGATTACTTCATTTGAGCTTGAATGTCACTGTAATTGTAAACCGTAATTCAAGCAATCATCTGTATATAAGAATTAAAAGTTTAAACTATATTTTATGAAAAAAAATCTAGTTCAATGCAATTATAAAAATATTTAGAAATGTGTATTTCTTCTACTAAAAGGAGGAATATAGTTTGTTTATGTATAGGAATCTGCATTTTTATTTATAGATTTTTTGCTGTCACGCATATAATGTTACAGTATTTATCAACAAATAAATTATACAGGTAGTAAGTTTGAAATAATTACCTGTCTGGTCCTTCACCACTATTAACAGTTTCAATGCCATTTTAATTCTTCTAGAACTTCAAAAATTCTTCTAAGCACAAGGCAACGCAACTTGAAATTTTTCATTTAATTATATAAGAAAGTAATTTATTGACAAAAAATTATTTCTACACCTAAATTTCAGAAATATTAAACAGGAAAGTCAACTCACAGGCTGTTACCAAACTGCTTTGCATAACAAAACTAAAAATTCTGCAGTGTAAGACTTAAGTGATTGTGATTTGCTCCTTGTTTTGCAACGTGTTTGAGCCCTTTGCTGGAATACACAGTAATACTTCCACTACCACAAGAGTCACAGAGAGTATACAGCTCACTAAGCAGTTCCAGGTGGATTTCATGCTCATCTTGAATTCTGATGTCAGAATCTTAATCACATTCAAAGAAAAAGGCTACCTACCTACATCTTTATAGATGAATATAATGATGGAAAATATGAGATCTCGTAACGGTCCACATTTTCCTCAAGGGGGGAGCACTGATCTGCTCCCTCCTGTACCCAGCGGTACGGCCCAACAGAGTGCATGAAGCTGCACCAGGGGAAGTTCAGGATGTGCATTAGAAAAAGTTCTTCACAGAACAAGTGGTTAGGCACTGGAACAGGCTTCCCAGGGATGTGGTCACAGAAGTAAGCTGCAGGAGTTCAAGAAGTGTTTGGACAACGCTCTCAGGCACAGAGTTTGGATTTTGGGTGGTCCTGCGTGCCGTCTGATTGTTAGATTCCGCAATCCCTGTGAGTCCCTTCCAACTTTGGATATTCTGATTCAATGAAAATATTTTGATGCCTGGTCAACACAGAGTAGAAGTTTCCCTAATTCTTGGACCTTCACCTTTGTCTTTTGAGCTTTAAAGGTGTTTAATAAACTCTTGTCCATTACCCACTTTGATGAACTCTCCTCTGACCAGCTGAGCTGGAAAAATTGTTTCAAATGTGCCCACTGTTACAGCTGAGACTACACGGGCTCACCTATGTAGACCTTTGCAGAACATAGATACATTATTCTGGTTAAAAAAATAAAAAAATAAAAAATCTTTGGCTTAAAAGAGCAGGATATATGTACAGTTTGATGTTGTTGCTTTAATGTAAAGGTGGTCTACTGCAGCCTAAATGTGTCAGACTCACAAGTACTAAATCAGCAGACATATATTTCTGCCCAGGGAGAAATGCAGAAGCCCCATCCTAAGAATAATCAATCTAAATGCAGTACTTGTGAACACTGCAGTGCTCGGCATTCTGAGCTGGAAACTCATCTTGGAGAAATCTGAAGTTGCCTGACCTGATTTCAGTTCTCACTCACTCCATCAGTATACCTAGTGTAATTTTTTCTCCCATGGTCTGTGGGAGTGCCCTTGACAGCAGGCTGCAACATACCCTGTGAGTAAATCTTCAATGATCACTTACTCACTGCTCCACTTTATACAATAAATTCTTCACAAGAGAGAAGTAGAAGAGCGACAAGCCACGGATTAGAAAACAGATCCCTGCTCCTAACGAGGATCCTCCTAAGGAGAAAAACACATCCCACTTTCCAAAGGAGAGAAGCCACCATCTGACTTTTGGGTTGTAAATTGCTCTTTATTCTTGGCAGGACTGTCTAGCAGGATCAGACTTGAATTCACTGTTTAGATGACTTGAGTTTACAATTAAAAGCTGAAGCAGTCAGATGTCTAAAAATGAAATGCCTTTGCAAAATATTCAAAATGTCTTGGTAAACTTTGAGGCTCAACTGCAGAAGAAATCAAACTGAGCATTTTTCTTCTGTGAGACATGTTAATAGCTACTTTTATTCCACAGTGGGACAGGATCTCCTGTCTTAGGCAATAGTCTGGATCTGACTTTTGGAGTGAGTTTTTTTTTCTCTTGCTTAGTGCAGGACAGAATTTTGCCCAAACTATTATTGCATAAAATAGTGTTTCATACTGTGAGTTAATTCTATACAACATTGATTTCCTTGAAATCATATTCTCTGCATTTTGCTTTACTATTCCACTAGCTAAGCACCCTCACATTCCATGGCATATAATGGGAATGAAAACTGTTGCACTGGGTTCCATAAATTCTGCCTGATCTACAGCAATCTCCTTCTTCCCTTACTAGAGAGGATGGTACAATTTCTTAGAATCCCTCAATATCAGAAGCTTGAAAAAAATGAAGGGACTTCATCTCATCCAACTCCTGACTCAAAGCAGAGCCATCTTCAAAGCCTGAATAAATTCAGAATTAAATCTGACTGCTCTCGCTGCAAACTTCACTGCTTCAATTACTCTAATTTCTACTGATTTCAACTCTATTGCTTCTATAAATACCTATGCGTGAGAAAGGCTTCATGGTTGCTTTGGAATTAACTTAAACACACTATAAGCACAGAGCTTGAGTGTTCCATTTTGTTCTTTGCTTTTAGTGTGTAGGTGGTAAGCTCTGCTGTATGCCTATGAACAAAGAATCTTGTACAACCACAGCACTGCAGGGCTCTGTAATTTCCAAACCCTAAATTACAATGCAGGTAAAGAGCACTCAGCAGTAATTTAGGGCAAAATACACTGAAGAGATTTTGAAATTAATCCTCAATCCTAGTATACAAAAGCAGAAAATTCAGAAAAAAAGCAAGCTTGAAAAGAAATCAAACAATGTCAGGATAGAACAATGCAGCTCTGGCAGTCACTGGTGATACCAGGCAGAAATTATAGGAGTGGCAGGTAAACGCATTTTAAGGCTCCCAATTTCCGATTAAATTTAATGTAAAGCATGAAATGCCTTTGCTAGTCTTTTACATCACTTGTGGAGAAGATAAAGGATGCAGACAAGTCTCAAAACATAATAGCACTGATCCGGTGGGTTTTTAACCAGGATCTGATGCTTTTCAATGAATTAGGAGACTAGTTGTCAGCTATGCTGTTGGCTACAGGCAGATCAGTATCTGTTGCTTCCTTTCAGAAATGTCATTAAAAGGAGCTCTGCCATCAGCTAATGATGCAGGCAACCTCATGCTCCTCTTGTACTCCTCCCACACTCTTAAGAGGCCTTTTTCCATCCTGAGACCCCACCCAATCAGCTACAGCTGTCTGCCTCACAGGAGGCAGAGCACAAAGAATCCTAAGCAAATTCACCTCCCCTACAAAGGCAGGCTGAGGAAGCTGGGCTTGTTCAGCTTGGAGAAAAGAAGGCTGTGGTTGGAAGGTTGGGGACCGTCTTGGGCAGAGCGACCATGGAATTGTAGAATTCTCTGTTCTTGGAGATGTCATAAGAGTGAACAGTAGAACTACTATCTTGAACTTCCAGAGGGTGGACTTTTACCTGTTCAGGACACTTGTTGCACAGGTTCCCTTGGGAGTCACTACTCAAGGGAAAGGGGTCCAGGAAGCCTGGACATTCCTCAAGATGGAAATCTTAAAGGCACAAGAACAGGCTGTCCCTGAGTGCCGTGAGCCGTAGGGGAAGATAACCGGTGTGGATGAGCCAGGAACTACTGTTGAGACTCAGGGAGGAAAAAGAGAGTCTATGTCCTCTGGAAGAAGGGACAGGCTGCTTGGGGGGATTACAAGGGAGTAGCTAAGGTATGCAGGGAGGAAGTTAAGAGGGCAAAAGCCCAACTTGAACTCAGATTGGCCACTGCAGTAAAAGAGAATAAAAAATCCTTTTATAAATATATCAATGGCAAAAGAAGAACCAAGGAGAATTCTTATCCTATATTTGATGCAGCAGGGAATGTGCCTCCTGAGGACAAGGAGAAGGCTGAGGTCCTCAATGCCTTCTTTACATCTGCCTTTAATAGCCAGACCAGTTATCCGCTGGGCGTTTTATGCCCTGATCTGGAAGTCTGGGATGCTACTCAGAATATACCTCCAGCGATTCAGGTGGAGACAGTCAGAGAGCTCCTTCTCCACCTGGACTGTCACAAGTCCATGGGACCGGATGGGCTGCACCCTCAGTGCGGAGGCAGCTGGCGGGGTGATTGCCGAGCTGCTCTCGGCCATCTATCAGCACTCCTGGTTTACTGGAGAGGTCCTGGAGGATTGGAGGCTCGCTGATGTGACTCCCATCTTCAAGAATGGCCATAAAGAGGATCCAGGGAACTACAGGCCTGTCAGCCTGACCTCGGTACCAGGGAAAGTCATGGAGCAAATCATCTTAGGTGCAATCACATGGCATGTGTGTGTCCAGGGGATCAGGCCCAGACAGCATGGCTTCATGAAAGGCAGGTCGTGCTTGACCAACCTCATCTCCTTCTATGACTGGGTGACCAGACTGGTAGATGAGGGAAAGGCTGTTGATGCAGTCTACCTAGACTTCAGGAAAGCCTTTGACATGGTCTCTCACAGGCTTCTCTTGGGGAAACTGGCTGCCCGTGGCCTGGACAGGTATACCCTTCTATGGGTAAGGAACTGGATAGAGGGCTGTGCCCAGCGGGTAGAGGTGAATGGAGTGAAGTCCAGCTGGTGACCCGTTTCAAGTGGTGTCCCCCAGGGCTCGGTACTGGAGCCCATCTTGTTTAATATCTTTATTGATGACCTAGATGAGGGGATTGAGTGTATCCTCAGTGAGTTTGCAGATGACACCAAGCTGGGAGGTGGTGCTGATCTGCCTGAGGGTAGGGAGGCCCTGCAGAGGGATCTGATAAGCTGGATCGCTGGGCTGAGGTGAATGGGATGAGGTTCAACAAGGCCAAGTGTCGGGTCCTGCACTTCCACTTCCAGGGCTACCAGCTGGATGATTGTGAAGAGGAAAGGGACCTGGGGGTGTTGGTTTATGCTCAGCTGAACATGTCCAGAGAAGGGCAACAAAACTGGTGTGAGGGGTCTGGAGCACAAGTCTTATGAGGAGCTGCTGAGGGAGCTGGGATTGTTCAGTCTGGAGAAGAGGAGGCTTAGGAGAGACCTCATTGCACTTTACAACTTCCTGAAGGGAGGTTGTGATGAGGAGGGGTTTGGCCTCTTCTCCCAGGTAACAAACAGGACTGGGGAAATGGGAGCAAGTTGTACCAGAGGAGGTTTAGTTTAGACATGAGGAAGAACTTTTTCTCTCAGAGTAGTCAGGCACTGGAATGGCTGCCCAGGGAGGTCATGGAGTCACCATCCCTGGCAATGTGTTCAAGAGGCATCTGTATGAGGAGCTGCAAGATATGGTTTAGTGCTTGTGGTAGCAGTGTAATGAAAAGACGGTTGGACTAGATGATCTTATAGGTCCTTTTCAACCTTGTGATTCTATGATTCTAAGGGGAAATGGTTTTAAGTTGAGCGAAGGAAGATTTAGGTTGGATGTCAGGGAGAAGTTCTTTACAGAGAGAATGGTGAGGTGCTGGAACAGCTGCCCAGAGAGGCTGTGGATGCCCTGTCTCTGGAGGTGTTCAAGGCCAGGTTGGATGGGGCCCTGGGCAACTTGATCTAGTATTAAATGAGGTTGGTGGCCCTGCCTGTAGCAGGGGGTTGGAGCTCGAGGGGGTTGGAGCTCGAGGGGGTTGGTCCCTTCCAACCCTGGCCATTCTGTGATTCCTAGCAAGTTAACAGAGAAACATGCCCCAGAAGCAAGCTGATAAGACATTAGCTGATGCTACAGTATATTGTACATCACAGAGCAACTAAAACAAAGCTGTCTCTCATCTCCCAGCTAATTAGTTTGAGTGCAGTGACACTGCCTAGTTCTGGACTTAGCATAGCCAGGTGGGTTATCTGATATCTCAATAATCTGGAATAGGCATGCTTTGTATGTCTATGTTTAAGGGATGCTGCTCTAATTATCTCCTTTTTATTGCAGCAGCATAAAGTAATTAGGGGCTATATTCCTGAAAGATATTCTATGATTCTATTCTATAATCTCAAAAAAATCCTAATTTATTATCAGCTACAGTCATACTGGAACTAAGAAACAACTCTAGGTTTTGCAACTGATCAAACACGCTTCTGGACATACAGGAGGTTTGGCTGATTCTCAGTCTTTCTATATATGTCTAGATTAATTGACTGGGATCACGTTTGGGCTCACAAATATAGATGTGAGCTCTAATTCTATCCTGATTCCACATCAAGGTGTGACATCATTTCTTCTTTCTTTTCCCATGCCTGGGTTTACAGGAGAATGAAATGAGGCCACCAGCAAGAGGCAAGTGCTTTCCTTAGATTCACATCTATGAGGCCTATGAGTCCAGAAAACTGGGACTCTGAGGTCCACACCAATGTACACCTTTGATATAGAATTCTGAAACAGACTCCATGGTTTCATTCCTAAAGATTAGCTCCTTTCTAGAATTATTTACTATTTTCCAGCTTTCTGGAATATTCATGAAATATATTTATGAAAAATATTTATGAAATATATTTCCAATTTTCATGTGTCCAAAAGCTTTGCAAAGATGTAAGCTGAAAAGGTGCTCTTCCCTTACCTATACCTACGGGATCATCTTCTCAGTAGGAAAGAACTTATTCTTAGCCCTACTATAACACTAAAGACAGTTTTTGTTACAAGGCTTCTGCTGTTTCAGATTAAGAAGCAGTTGAATTTCAGTTTTAGATTAGTTTTCACATGTTATACACAACATATATTTTCACCCATCCTCTTGTTAATCTTCTTCTGGAGCAGCTCAGATTTATGTTTTTTGTCCCATACATTACAGTATTTCTTCATAAGCATTCTTTTTCCCTCCAGTCAAAGATGCAACTGCTGGTTGCTTTTACCTTACTTTCAGGCAGGCCAGTCCTGCTCATAATTTATGCCCAGGGCCATGTCCTAATTCTTCAACAAATACATTTGGGTTTTTAGTTTTGCAAGAATTCATCCTACATTAGGATTTAATTTCACAAGGACTGCTCCTCTTATCCTAGTTGCAATACCCCTTTTTTGTTAGCACCCTAATACGCTATTAGCTAGCCTTGTATACTGTACTTCTCAGTATCTTCAGAAGTCAAGACTACCAGCCCACATGCCCTCATTTACCCCAGTTTCTAGAGGAAACTTGCCATGTACATTAACATCCTTTCCTGAGCTGTTGTATTCAGTTTCTCCAGAATCATTTACAAGTTGTGATTTTCTGTTTCAATTTCATAGTTTCTTACATACTTCTTTTTAATAAGTGCTGCAAGCTGATTATCACAGACACTACACTCCTCTAGTTCTTCAGGCACATTTACTATACCTTGGAGCTTCATCCAGAATACTTTCCTGCTTATAGATCCACTATGCTTGCAGTTTCTGAACCATTCTTGATTGTGGTTTCCTTTTGACAGACAATACAGTGCTTCTGAAATTTAGGATCTGTCCTTTTTATTCCCTAGTTAGGCTACTTCTACTGCCTAAACAGTGGAATACTTGTACTCAGTCAGAATTTAAAGTTAATAAAATCCAACCACATGCTGGAGAGCTCCTCTTTCAAATAATAAAATATTCATTTGTTCCCACTGACATTTTAAAGCATACCAAAGAGGCATTTATATTGATCTTCCCATTAGCTAAAGCTCATATTAAAAAAGTGGGTCATATTTACTCTAATAGTTCCTTTCAAAACTTTGAAAATGATGGCTCACCTGTGTGAAATGAATATGATAACTGAGAATGCTGTATTTTGAAAGTTATCAAGATAATAAGCATTTGATTTGAAAACACTTGTTAAAACACTTCAGATGGCTGTTCATGTTAAATAAAGCAATTCTCCATTGAAATAGAAGATTCTTTTCTTTGAGTGCCACACTTCGGACAAATAGTATGGTCCTGGCTGAAACTCGTAGTTTTTGATAGAAATTTCTCACAGACTCCAAAAAGATTCATCACTGCTGAATGGAATCCTCTAGAAGAAATTCTTACAAAAACAGTTCTAAGACACATTTGATCTAGCTTGTAAAGTTGTTAGAACTTTATTCATTAGCAAAATTTAGAAAAATGTAAGAAAATAAGAGTTAGCTGGTTACTTTGGTCAGAAGGAAAAAAATTATTAAAACTAATTAGATAGGATCCTGCATGCCATATCCAAAATCATGTTCCAGAGTCCAAACTGAGGATAACAGAGAAGGACAACTGCATCTTTGGAATTCTACCGAGCAAGGTTTTCTGAATGTACACCAGAACTCACCAGTTACCTTTCTAATACTTGGAAATCTACTTTATTAACAAGAGCTGAAGGAAAAATTTCATGACTCAAAAGTTGACAGCATGTGACATGGTAGCACGTTCTACACCTGCTGGAATGTAGAACAAAACAATTCTTGTTCACCTCAGCCTTCAGCTTTTCTTTCAAGAAGCAGTGCAAGTTTGATGATGACTGCAGCTACGTTAGCTGCTTTAATTCAGATTAAGCATGCACTTACAAAGTAAATCTGATCTTCTTCAGTTGTCATGCTTTCGTTCATACAGTGGAGCAACCTGAAACTAGAAATTCACCCTAGAAGCCTTCCTAATAGCTGCCCCAACAGCTAACTGGATATTCAATCCACTGCACTTCTGTTATTTTGGAGTAGCCCCCACACAAGACACATATAAAGTGAAATCAGGCAGAAATCACTCAGAATCAACTGTTTTACTCTACAGATCCATTCCTACTGTGCCACACAACTTGCTAATACAAACAAGTTTGTAGTCATAGATGTGTTTGTGCTTTTATGTACACATAATCACACTCATCATCCCTGCTCATTAAATGGTACTTATGATACTTAGGAGGTAAAGTGCAATGTCCTTGTTAGCGTGTTGTTTTGCACACATTGCAAACTGGTTTCACTGACAGCTGAATTTCATTGTGGATAACTTTACAAAAAGGATGGAATAGTTCTTCTATGCATCAAGAAAAAGAGAACTTAGGGAAACAGACGTTACAAGAAGAATGACACATAAATAAAGCTATGGATTGTATTCTATTAACTCATACATTCTGCATAAAATTGGGTAGCATGGGCTGAGTGTAATTCCAGTGAGACTCCACAAACTAAATACTAAGATACTAATACTTAGAGATTGTAAAATACCAGGCTGCTGTAGTGTTTTATGGTTCTCTCTCCAGTGACTTTGCATCATAGTTAGAAAAGCAGAATTAATCCAGTTGCTGTGCCTGAGACAAGGAAATATATTGAGAAGACTGCATTTAATTCTTAAGGCCAGGACAGCAGAGTAGTGACAAGTGAATTCCCTTTTGAGGAAAGAGTTCCAGCCCTCAGCAAGTAAAGCAATGCACACTGTCTTTTTGGATAGGAAAGAGGTATTCCTTCTGGACTTCCTGAAACCTGGATAAATTATCAATTCTGACTGCTACATTACAGTGCTGAATAAGATGAAGGCTTGAACTTCCAGAGTCTGGCCAGAGAAGAAATAACCTTTCTTGTAACATAACACCAGGCCCCATATCACTTTCAATACCATGGAACACATTGCCAGTCTTAACTGGACTGTCCTACCACACCCCTCACATAGTCTGTATTTGGCACCTTCTGACTTCTGTCTTCGGGCCAATGAACTAACTGCCTTTTACAAAGAGGGTGGTGACTGTGTCGAAGAACAGTGTTTTGTAGCTGAGAATTTGCTCCATAAAATGGTGTTATTTGACTCTTTGTACCTGTTGTATTTTCAGTGGAAATAAATAGGATGCATTACTTTTGGAGCTGCTTACCTGTTATGACTTTAAATCTAAGGACACTTTTGTAGACATACTGCAACATTTGAGTTAGTTCTGTTCTGTGTGTACTTTTTTGTTTGTTTGTTTTCCTGGTCTAAAGGGTGGGTTGTTTTTTTTAAAGCATTTGCTTTCCTCTAGTGACAAGTGACAGTGCTGGGCACTTCTTTTTTAGTCCAGAAAGGAGAGAAGTAGCTGGAATGTCAGGATTTTTTAAATTCATTTTGATCTATACAACTTATTATGGATAGAAAGTTGTACACCTGACATAGCTCCCTACATAAAGGCTACAAATCATATCCATGAGCAAACTGTACATTGTGCATCATTATTAATGACAAAACTCAATGCTTGAAACAATGAATGATGCTCTGTGCAAAAAAGAAAATAGAATCCAGTGAAACGGCTACCTGGATATCTGTACAAGTCATGCTATATTCTGAGCCGTAATGTTGTCTTTCTCAAGGAGATCGTGAACCACATTCTTAGAAGAAAGAAAAGAAATGCCTTTCCATTCATAAAGATGACTCAGAAAACGGTTCTGCATGTCATAACATATGTTCCTGTAACTCCTGACAGGGTTTATACATTTCAGCTCCTTTCCCACTGACTAATCATCTTGTTACTTAACAGCAGTTCAGTGCAAGAAACTTCCACCGTCAGTGTGAACCACAAAGCATTCAACTAGATAAATGCATATATTTTGTATATGCATTTGGTTTTATCAAATTAAGACAAGATGATGATACAGGAAAAACTCTATCATGAAATTTATACGTGAATGCATTATGGCCTTATGTGAGAAGCTAAATAGATGCAAATTTCTTTCTTTATTGTAATTTAAACCTTTAAGCAATTAACTTGCCTCTGTCTGTTTTGTTTGTATGTGTGAGCTTCAGGCTTGTGCTTTCTTTCCTACCTAGAGAAATAGATTAGAATTATTTTGCTCCAAGATGGGCTCAGTTTAGAGCAAAGAGCATAATTTTGATGCAGGTTGCATGCAAAGCTGTACGTTTTCTAACGTTATTTCACTCTCATCTCTGCTGTGCCTTCTACCTGTTCCCTTTACATGCTGGATTAGAAATATGTAATAGACAGTTAACACTTTCATGCCATGAAGTCTGTGTGACTCTTCACTGCAGATAGAAGGACAGAGAAGACACAAAGAAAGAGAAAACAGTTGGGTAAATAAAACAGAAATGAACATAAGAGAAGCCACACTGGTCAGTAAACTCCAGCCTGTGACAAAAGAACAGCTAGGCTACAGGATGCCCTGAGATAGTATTCTGAAAAGTGGTTTAGAAGCATTTCTGGAAAGCACCAGGTGAAGAAATGGCATCAGCTTTTCAGTATTTGTCATTTAAGTAGTTCATGCAGAGAAAACAGTGGACAGTATTTATGAAAGACAACCAATAAAATTATTGTCAGAGACAGCACTGCAACAGCTTGATGTAATGTTAAAAACATTACTAGTAAAAATAATCTAGTCTGTATCCCTCACTCCTGACAAAGGTTTCTGGAAAGTGATTCTTGGTTAATCGAATCTGTAATTCTACAGACAAAACTATGAAAGCTGGAAACACTCCACTAAATGTGCACCTTCCATTTGTATTTTCTCATAGAACACAGCAATCAGTGTAACAACTCCTCTAATGTTAAAGCTACTAATGGAGCAAATATTAATACTGGAGCATAGTCAACCAAGTTGTGTGCAAAAGTGTCTGGCTGAAAAAGATTTGTGTATGTTGAGGTAAGGAGATGTTGAATACACTCACAAGAAGCACATGCTTTTTAATGCAGCACTAACTTTTTGGGGGACTTTTCTGGAAATGCTTTCCCATTTTGGTATGTGTAAACGATTCAGCGTTTTAAATTAGTGCAGGCAGAAAAACTTAGAGCAAGGAAAATCTGTTTTAAAGTGGTTAATGGTAGATCCCAGAGAACCAAAGTTACTCCTAAGACTAGATTTTGCAGGAAAATATCCAATATTGGAACCACAGTAAGCACATGTTCTTAAGTACTGCCTCTGTGTACTTTTATTCAGAAGGACTGTCACACTAAAGCTAAAAAAAGAAGCTGTTGAGGTCATTCTGGTCATGAAACAATACTTGCTACAGAGTTCTCTAGAATTTCTCATGTTGCAATCTTCAAGTTTCAGCTTTCTTTTCTTCTCTAACTGGGCTTAGCGTGAAAGTGTGGAAATATTGACTCTGCCAAAAAAGAATCTGACATCTTGATCTTCATCACGAACAACTAGGTAAACTACTTTACCTTGAACTGGAAGAGCCTGTAGGAGCAGAGGCTTCATCTCAAGAAAAGGAAGGGAAAGAATAAAGAATGGTATGTTGCAATAAGTTTTATGCCAGTGCGCACCCAGAAAGGGACAAGATGGATCCCATATAGTTGTCATAATACAGGAGAAAGGACAGAAAAACAGAATTTAGGATGAACCTTATTACGAAAACTAGATAAAGCTACTCACTTCTTAAGAGTAAACCTAAGCTTCAGATTTATCAGTAGGACAGTCCTGGTCTCTGGAATCTTCCTTTACTTTCTTCTTAATCAAAATATTCCTGTGTGTCAGAGCTGCCTGTGGCAGAAGAAACAGGAAAAGAATATCATGACCAAGAGAGCCTCTTACTGGTGACCTCTACCTCATTTAGAGACATGTGGGAAGAAAAATGCAAGAGTAAAATGAGATGCGGGTTGAAAATGAACACAAAAGAAGAATCTACAGTATTTACAAGTTATATAAAAACTTGCTTCCTGCACAAAGACAATGTAGATTGTCCAAAATCGCTGACACGTGAATCAGCTCTATCTTCTGCTGTGATATTTGTACCAGCGTGAAGGAGAATGCTGAGCAGAAATATGCTGATACAGACCCACACAAACCATGCAATCAACACTGGAATTCACTGGAAAAAAAGTATTGTCTTCACTCTAAAATGCCAGAGTTGTGACCCCTGGGTCCTGAACTGGTGTGCAACACTCACAGACCACATTTGCATACCCAGTAGTGGTAGAAATCTTGAAGACACAATTCCAGCACGAGAGCAAGAATGGGATGCCTGGTATTTCTGTGATGGTATCTGGTTCTTCTACTTCCCCACAAGAAAAAGGGCTTCTCAAGTGAAGGCCCTTCGGACAAAGTTGCAGCACAATTTTCAAGGTTTTGAGGAAAATAATTAGTACTTTTGTCTTGTACTTGAGTTTATAATGCTGGCTTATTACCTCGCTGGAGCTGATATTACTCAACCATGAAGATATTGCTTAAATAGTGCTCATTACACGGTTTAAAGGTTCACAGAATTCCCACCTTTGTATTAAAATATTACACAGTTTCAGTAAAATTTTTTCCTAGAACTAAAAGTAGTTTCCTAATAAAGTCTAGGGAATATCAGTTATCTGTAATGAACATATGGTACATTGGCATGCATTCTACCAAATTATTTTCTTGCTAATCTGAGAGGACTAACGCTGAGTTTGAGAGAATAATGAAAACTGTAACGCTAACAGAACTCTAAAATGTCAATGTGAGAGCACCATCTGGAGGCAAGTCACACACCCTGCACAATGCAGAGCACACGCAAGATTCAATAAATTGACAATCTCCTTCTGAATTTAGTTCAAGAACCCTTTGAAAAAATAATTTCAGATTTCTGTAGATTACAGCATTTATTTTTCACCTATAGTTATTGAAATTGAATAAACAGGTGTGAAATCTGAGCAACTTTTGCAAAAAATAGGATCAGAAAAATAAACTGTCAAAAATGTGTAGTCATTAAATGACAGCCATGGCTGAAGAATGATGCAATCTTTCTTGTTGTTTTCTGGAAGAATGCTTACAGTAGCTCTGTATGCTGAAAACATGATACTTGTCCAAAAGAGCTGTTAACACCAAGATTTCATTAAGCAACAGGCCATACTGGAGTATGCCATTAGCATCCATCTGAGTACATTTAGGTATCACTTCACATTTAATAAAATCTACTCGCTTCCATTGTAACCATTTGTGGGGTTGTATTGATTGATTTATTTTTGGTTAAGATCTGATAGGGGATAATGGGAGTTGCTAGGAATTAGAAGGCTTGATAGCTTTCTTGCCTGGGCAAATCAGTTGTAATCCCACTGAAATTGTGGAGCGCCTTGCAACTAAACTGAAATTAATTGGAAGTAATGCAAGCACCCTGTGTCACAAACTTATTTGGGAAGACTGGAGATGTTTATGACTCCAAAGGGGATTTTGATTTTTCACTGAGAGACATCTTAGGCAACCTGCCTAAGAAAGAAACACAAGATGCTACAATATGTAGAAGTGTGGAAAATTATATATGTGTGCTTCTGTCTTTCTTGATAGACACTGAGCCAACTGTCTTCATGACTCTCAGATGCATCCACATGATACAGAAATAATTCCAAAGAATGCACTGCTGTTATGGACTCATCCCTTAGAATGGGCTGTCTGGTATCACAGAGTATAACTATTTCTCTGTCATGCAAAAATAAATAAATAAATAAATAAATAAAAACAAACAAAAAAAATCATATTTGAATTCAGTTCTGCATCCTAGGTTTGCTAGATTCTGCTTTCACAAAGATGCTCTGGTCTTGGAAGATGTGCATAAAGCTAAAATATAATTAAAACACATGAAACAATCCTCATGAAATAGCTGTTAGTTAATATTTAGTTTTAGTGTAACTATACCAGTTCCTGAGGTAATTACTTCTTTCAGAATCCTACTCTAGGTGCTTTTAGAGTCATACATAATATGCATTTAAAAAACATTTCCAAATTAACAAATACTCTAAAAAAAAAAAAAAAAAAGTTCTTGTACAAGTGTTTGCAATTAACAAGTTAAATCTATGCCTATCTACCCAGTGAAAGTGTTATTTTATTCTGATAGGTTTACCCACACTATATTACAGATAGCTCAACTTGCACTAGCGCTGGTAAGAACATCTTCAAACAGATTGTTTTGGGGCCACTATGCTACAGTAAAACTTGTGCTATCAGGCATTCATTATGCTTGTTATATTAAGCAGCTGGATTATAAATAGCCTAAACGTGCCCATCCACATTGCATGTGAATCTTCACCTAGCTCTGCAAACATGCCCTACATGAAGATCTTATGGCAATGCAGTCCACTTTATAAAAATCTGCAGAGTCCCAATGATATTTACAGCAATTCTCAATGGCTATGAGGATTCTTCTTTCCAGTTCTTTATTCCAGAGCCCTTTCAACAGTCCACTTCTCGCTCTTCCTGCAGCTCCATTCTTCCATTCTTCTACATTTTTCCATATTTTTTTAACTTTTACTACTTTACTTAAGGGCAAATTGCTATAAGAAATATTTAAAAGTGACCAGAAAAACTGTAATTATGCTTTTTTGTTTCCTCACATTGGCTAAAGAAAAAACAAAAGGCCTTTTTGTTCTCAAGTGAAGGAGTTCTTTTCTCCACCTCCCTCTTTCCCACCCCTCACTTGATTTTACCACTTGTCAGGTCTTGTTCAACTTCTTCCAGGAGATAGGTGTGTTCCCTTTACTTGGCCGTGCATAGTACAAACAGGAAGAGGGATGACAAATCTCAAACAGCTATTTCCCTCAGCTGGTTCACTAGTTGCAGAGGTTAAACAGGAGCTGAAAGAACATTTTAATAAACATTAAGTGAAAAATATATATATATATATATATATATATATATCTCTTTATCTGTAATCTCCTACTTTCTTCTCTGGGGTGTCACTCTTTCCTTTTTTTTTTTGTCATCATGAAGTTTTCCAGGACATATTAGTTCTTGATTTTACCATTAAAATACACTTTATTTTGTACTTCTACTTCTCAGAATCACAGAATGGCCAGGGTTGGAAGGGACATCAAGGATCATGAGCTTCCAACCCCCTGCCACATGCAGGGCCACCAACCTCCCATGCAATACTAGACCAGGCTGCCCAGGGCCCCATACAATTGAACACTTCCAGGGATGGGGCAACCACAACCTCTCTGGGCAGCTGTTCCAGCACCTCACCACTCTCTCTGTAAAGAACTTCCTACTAAGGAGAATAAAATCTGAGTAGACATAAAATGTTTTTTCTTTTAGGTTTGTGTCTGGAATTGATGCAGTCTACAAACAGCACCTGTACTGCATCAAACATAGCACATGTTCTGTACAGACTGATGGCTTCCTGATAAACTACATGAATCCTCTTTAAAAAAAAAAAAAAACAAACAAACAAAAAAAAAAACCACCAAACACATACACACCACTTATTTGAACACCCTTTCCACAGAGATATAATGTTTTTGTAATTTCACCTTCAAAGATGGAGGAGGCACTGGGAGTTAGCTTTTACAGTACTGGTTTGCAACGCTCCTCCCTTCTTTGTCAGAGGCACAGTGCTAACTTGTCAGAACGTCACAAAACGCAGCTGAGGCCACTCCTTCCATGTCTAACAGATGACAAAGTTAGTTTTGAAAGCTGGAGGAGAGGGAAGGATTTTCTGGGATGGCAGTTAAAACATTCCTGAAGTATAATTACAAGTCTAGTAATATCAGAAGATAACTGAAACAACCGATATTCTAAGGAGCAGATGCTATATTCTGGAGGATATATGTAGATCTTCTCAGGGAAACCAACATAAGAGATATAAAATTAAAATTTCATTCTTGTTAAAAATAAGGAACTCTTGAGGTATTTGGTTATTATTGTTTGTTTGCTTTAGCACTAGAGGAACTAAACAGGAAAATTACATTAGCATCGATCAATGGTTCTTAATTCTTACACGTTGGAACCCATGAAAGAACCAAGTTTGAACAAGGTGAAACATAAGCATTTTCAAAAAGTTCTTGATTACGTGTTTTAAAGTATCTAAAATTTAATTTCCATGAAACCATGTGATTATTAAGAATAAGGAACAGCTTAATAGATATAGTCTGTTCTCATAAGAAGGTGATATTTGGAGGTACTTGACTTTGGAGGTGAAGACTGTATTACTGTCTTGTAACACTAATATAAGTGCTACTGGATGAATAAATTATTGTAGGAATAGATATTACTACATCTATTTGTTACTTATACCTTCTTTATCTCAAATATCTACAAGTTCTGTGTATGCAGCATCGGCCTGTCGTATGCTGATTTATTCCGTCTACAGATTTGATGCTCTGCAGCTGTTTACAAACGTTTGTATTCCTGATTCATGAAGCTCAGTGTGTGTGAGAGAGACACCCAGCTGGGACAAGGACAGAACAGGTAAGTGGTGACATCCTAAAGCATTCTCTCTAGACTTGTCAGAGTTCATCTCCCAGCTCTTAAAATGACAGAAATCAGCTACGCCATTTCCCAGATTCACCCTTTCTATAGCTAGAAGTATGCCGATTTCATCAGAATTACTCCAGGGTTAACTTGGCCCCATTTCTTTTTGTTAATACAGGAGCGGCCACGAGAGAGTTCTGTCACACTCAGTATTGTTTGCTTAGTGAATTGTTCAGATAATTTTCTCTGGAGGAGGTATTTTGTTTATCTCCTTTCTTCTCACACACATCAAGGACTTGGTTCGCAATTACATGACTGAACCAGCACATATTTTTGGTTTCAACATTAAGACCAAACACATTCACTGTACTGCTGATAATTCAGCCACGCTTTTTTTTTTTTTTCTCCTCCTCCAAGAAAGCTTTCTCCTTCTCTCCACGAGAGGGCAGGTTTGCTAACAGATTGAGTACACACAGCACCGTGCCCACACCAAGCGTTTGAACAGACGCCACTCTATGCAAGGAAGAGAAGAGTCTTCCCCGAGTGTACCTTTTTTTCCCCCTCATTTTCCTCAGCAAGTACATCGCTGTAATTATTGGTAGCAGGGCTCTCTGAGGAAACTTGCACAAGACTCAGTGCTTGAGAAACAGTATAAATAGTATTAAGAAAACCTGACGGTCTATTTATGAGAGCCACTTACAAAAATTTGGTCGACCTAATTTACAATGAAGGAAGCCACTGAATTCTTGAAATTGTTGGCAGAACTCTTCTGACAACAGAAGTCAGAAAACAGGAACATCAGATGTGTTACAGTCTGTGACCGAACCACCACAAAAGTGCTAACAGCCCTGCTCCTACTTATATGTGTGATTGAGACAGCACAATAAGTTCAGATGACACCTCCTCCCATGTCATGTTTTGTTTGTTTTGTTGGTTTGGTTTTCTTTTTTCATGGTTCTAAGAGATATATCCCAAGAAATCAATGGGCTGTAGAGATGTAATGATAACACAAAGCAAAGAAAATGCGTGCTTGGCAAAGAAGGCTTTTTGTGATACATCCACCTCAGCAGATCTAGCCTAGATTACAAATGTTCATGACTAATAGCATAGCTTTAATTACACTGAAGTACTTGTTGTTGAGACGCTGCAAATGCATGAAATTATCCAAAGCTTTTGAATTTGAATGCTATGCCTGTTCTTGCTGAACCCTCCCGTTAAGAGCTAATAATTTCCTATAAAATTTGTCAAAGCTAAATTGTAGGCAAAGTATGATAGCAAAAGAAGTAAAACACACTGATTTAAAAACATTTAGACACACAGGTACTCTTTCCTTCCACATAAATGCTTTTAGAGTATCTAGATTATTTTTCTTTGATGGAAACAGAAAGTGAGGGGACAAAATCCCTGAGGGAATTCAACGCTTAAGTGGATGACAGCTTTTGGCATGTGATATTTTTAGGAATACAGGAATTACTAAATCAGGTCACATTCAAAGTCCATTTTGTCTTCTCTATTGTGTAATCAATGAATATACAGATGTTATAATTATGAAATAAACAAGAGAGTTCAGTTAAGCAGGTTACTACACCAATAATAATAATAATAATAATAATAATAATAATAAAAAAAATAGATAGAGTGCTTACCCTTGTCCTAGGCTCACTGTAAAACTCCAGAAAGAGATAATTCCCTATTGGTAGTCAGCTCTTAAATGGGTCTAGGAGAAGTCCATCCCTTCCAGCAACACAGGTCAACTGCCTTCACCTGTGCTCCCGTGGCTGACTCATTGCTCGCCTCAGGTGATCAATCAGAGGTTCAGGCTGCGATTCAGCAGTTCCCATACATCTATCTACTACTTTGTTAACATATTCAGATAATTCTGAAGGAGAATGGAGGAAGTACCTTTTTTGTTCATATTGGTTATTCTTGCAATGCTTTCTTATTCCATTTTAATTATTAGGGCCACTAACATACCTAATAGAACTTATTATTGTATAATATACCAGATCACCCAAGCAACCTTTTTCAAAGATTGAAACAGCTTCACTGTCCTCAGGAACAGAGACTGTTTCTACTGAAGGTCTTGTTTATTGTCTAAATAAACACTAAATACTTCTAATCTAAATAAACTAAATAAACGAATCTAAATAAATCTAATCTAAATAAACTAAATACTTCCTTTAGCATTTTACATAATATATTTCTTTCTCTAGTTATTAAACTACTTACTATATAAATTAATGACATTTGAAATGCCTAGATCAGATTTCTTGAAAAACAAACTGGATCATCAGGCTCAAAAATCTGTGGATAATGGTCAACATGAGGTCCATTACAAGTGAAATTTCTCAGGGGTCTGCTTAAGGCCCTGTCTTGTTTCAGAATTTTACAAGTGACCTAAAAGATCACACAAAATGTGCAATTCTGCAAGCATGTCAGTGACACCAACCGGGAAAGTTGAGTCAGTAACTCAAAGGCAGCCTTGCCAATAAGAAGAACCTAACATTAGAAGAGTGAGTGCACAGGAACTTCATGAAATTCAGCAATGATAAACAAAGTCCTATACTTGAGATTGATCAATCCCTTGCACTGACTGTCTAGAGAGCAATACTGCTAAAAGAAACCTCAAGGTCCAGCTGGCCAGTGAGCTAAATGATTCAGCAGAAGGCTGTGGCAGCAGCGAAAGCTGTATACCATAAAATACCAACAGCAGCTTAGGCAGCAGACTGAGAGAAGCGATTATCCTCTGTAACTCAGCACATGCTAACTCAACTGCATCTGGGATACTGTGTCCAGTTTTTGGCCCATAGTGCAAGAATGATGTTCAGGTTGATCAGATCCAAAGGAGGACCACCACATGGCTCAGTGGCTTGAAGAAGTTAGCCTTTGAAGTTGAGGGAACTGAGCTTGTTCAGCTTGGAAAAGGTTTAAAAGAATCTATTAACAGCCTCTTTGTACCTAAGAGGATACCCAAAGGAGAAAGCCAGGCTTTCTACAACTGTGAGAACATGAGAAATAATGGTTATAAACAGAAAAAGGTGAAATTCTGACTGGGTATAAGGAAAAAATGTATATTTTTAAGGGTAATACAACTCAGAAATGGGCTGCCTAGAGAGTTTCTGTGATCTTAGTGAATGCAGATTTTCAAGACCTAACTGGATAAACCCTGAGCAACCTGGTCTGAATTCACTGTTGACAATGCTTTGAGCAGGTGGCTGGACTGCAAGACCCAGGAATGACACTGAAACAGAAGTAGCCAAAAACCTTTTTCAAGAATGTTACATGGGCAATACTGACATTAAAAAAATTGAAAAGCCTTTTATATTGCTTTTTGGTCTGTACTCAAAAATAGAAAAGCAAGGTATTTCTTAGGCAACACAAAATATTGATGTGATAGAATGCAGCCATGCAGGCTGAGGGACACCTGTGTTTCATTGTCTCAGAAGGACTTGCTTCACTGTCACAGAAGGACTAGTGAATAAGTAAATGCCTGCAACAAAGTATTATCATAGTTGTGTGGTGAGATAACACAAAAAAGTGTTTTACCACATAGAGGTGGAATTGGCACCAGCAGTAACAGCTGTCAGTGGGAGGCTTCCCAGAAATCCCAAAAATTACAACCATTCCATTCAGTGTTTGTATTTTTGTGAAAAGTTTCCGTTTCATGCTTCAAGAGACAAGAGCTATAAATTAAGCAGAACAATGTGTATTCCTATTCCTTCAGAAACATGCAAAGTAACGTGCCATATGACTGATCATAAATTAGGAATAAGAACCTCAGGAGACCCACAACAGAGAGGGATAAAATCATGATGGTTGATGGAAAGAAAGTAAGGATGGAGGGCACATAAATAGAGTGAAAATCTAATAATATCCAAGAGATATAAAAGAACACCTTGCAGATTTTGTAATACCTCAATGATGATGAATACAAGGAAGATGAAATTGCAGCTCTACTGAAGCAGGAAGTAAATCACTTGTAAGCACTGCATAAACAGAGCAGTAAGACTCACAGTCCTATGATCTGCACTGCTCTCTGGAATGCAGGACTTCATATACTAAACATGCTCAGCTTTTGGTTTCTGCAATGATAATGTTGTATAGCATGGACTATTCTTATAAGAAAGTATCTTCACTTACATGCAGCAATGGACAAACTTGGCACTGGTATTTGTTACAGTTCTAGGCAGATTTCTGATTTCTGTTTGCTCCTCTGTAAAATGGATAAAGTGATTTCTCTCAAAGATAGTATGAAAATTACCACAAGCAAGAGCCCTCTTTCAGCATTAGTCATAACATTCCCTGCTAGTATCGTGCTCCCTGCTGGAAGGATACTACTCCTCTACGTATATCCTTAATGTGATGAGGTCATATTTGAGCATGTGTGTCTTCAGATCTCCTCATTGCAATGCAGTGTCCTCTCTTTACATCAGGCAGTAAGCCACTATAGCAATGGAGTACATTACAGCTACCACCTCCTTAAGCTGAGCAGTACGTAAAACTGCATGTATTGAAGACTCCTGTGGTATTCTGCTTGCAAATCTGTTCAGGATACAAGTTCATTATAGAAGACCCTTCAAATTTTGGAGAGTTAGTATTTGATCCAAACATGACATTTCCACTTACAATACACTAAATGACCAGACCGGTACACAGATCCTCTTTTAGAACTCCAGAAGCAGATCTTCTCTAATGTACTTCTTAAATAATATTGTTTTTCAGAGAAAGAAATATTTATCTAGGTTCTAATATAAAATTAAGTCCAAGGACAATCTTGAAAATGGGCATGACTCAGAGGAGTATTTCCACCCCTCACATAACTCAGCCAAACGCATCCAGCCTGGTGTGTACAGAAGTAGGCCCTTTTAGCCCTAACTAACTTTAAAATCTGCATTACAGATCTGCTCTTCTTTTTAAATGCACTTTAACAAACATCTGCAGCAAAATTCCAAATCCTCAGATGTCAAGAATTAGCACTGCTCTCTCAAATTAGTACAGTTATGTCAGCTGAACAACTGACCCAGCGAGTACTGAATGTAAGCTAGAGGGATGCACGAGTTGTACAGTGGTGCACAGAAAAAACAGTTTGCAGAGGGAATTATTATGTTTAGAGAGCTGAGTTATGTAATTTATCTATTCTGGGGACTAGCTATCCCTGAAGTTCTGAAAAAGGTAACTGGGATGGGCTATTTATAGAGTTGGTTCCTATAGTTACAGCACAGATGCTAGCATGCAACAAGAACATTTAGCTCAAGTTTCTAAGATGCACAGAAGAGGTGGCTTAATATTCTCACATATGTTCATGGATCTCATGGATACAAAGAGAATTTTGAGGTCCAAGATGCTACTATTGTGTCAGTGCATTAATATGTCCTACTTCGTATTATTTCTACAGTGCCTTTGCACTGCTTTTCGGGACATTTGCATTAGAGATTCCCAGAGACTCCTTTTAAAGAAGTCTCTCAGTGCACGCGAGAGGAGAAGGGGCACTAACCTTGAGAACAGTAATGCAGACATTTCCTAAATTCTTCCTATCTTAGATTTCACAAAGGATGCTAGGGATGATGGCTTAGGATCCCTTCTTTATATTTGCAGTAGTATAGTGTAAGTTATGGGTATGGCTTTTTTTTTTTTTTTTAATCTTTATGTTTTTCTGTTCTTAAATACTGAAAACCAGTCAAGAAAATAGAATTTGGTAGTGAACAGTAAGAAGAGAGAAAGGAATCAAGAGGAAGAAAGTTACCTGGCTAAAGCCTGTTTTTAACATAGGGGTGGTTACCACAAAAAAACATCACTTCAGGGTCAGGAATCCGTAAGGATGAGGATGGCCATTTTAATATGGCAAGTGATGAAGAGCGATGGATAGAATTGGTTTATTCTCACCTTCACTTGACTATGCCAAGAGATAGGAATATCATAAAATAAAACTTAAAGTATGAGAAAATGAGGGCAGAAATACAGGATTAAGTCCTTTGTTACTCAGTATTCTGTATTGTCTACATGTTGCAAAGCTAACCAAATTCTGATTTATTAGTACCATAGTTAAAAATGCATAATAAAAATGACAATGTGATACACAAAAGTGCAGATCTTGGCCTTTTACTAAAAGCCTAGAAAACTGAGGAGTTTGAATTTCAGGTGAGAAATTTCAGGAGAAGCAGTCTGGGAATGTATTTCAGAAAAGTATAAGCAGAGAAGTAAATAGTTTAACAGGAAAATAAAGATATCTGTGCAGTTTGGTGACAGAGAAGAAATATGCATGTATTCCTTGCACGTCAGCAAGGAAGATCCAAAGGACACAATGAACCAGTATAATCCACTTCATTGAAACAACCTCTGTAGTTAGCAATAACGTTCGATGGTAGCAGAAAAGTAGGGTGATGATCTGTGAAGCTAACAATTTTATCTTCTTTTGTATCTCTCACAGAGAAACAAATAAACATAAGCAAGTAACCATTAAGCACCAAGACTGAATCTTAATGTGGCATTTTATCTTAGACTACATTGCCAATCCAATCACAGAAAAGAATGCAGTAAAAAGCAGAAAAGTGACTGATGCTCAACACATATAATGGGCTAGACTTCCTTATAAACAACAGTATGAGAATTGCAGTAAGACTTTTATGTCAGTACTGGTATTCCAGGATGTGTTAAGAAGAAAAATCAGTTTTCAGAAAATTACTGGTCAGTATGGAAGAACTTAAAACATACACAGAATGCAAATAAACAGTATTTAAAATGTCTCTCAAGTTCAGTAAAAGAAATATAATAATTCAAGAATTTGACATTGACAGCTGTTAATATCAAGCTAATAATTTAGTGAAAAGGAAAGATTAAGTAAAGAAAATATGATTCATTCGTAGCGCAGTATATATAAAAGACTAAATGTAGGACTATATTAAAGGAGTACTTGAAGAAACTTCATGTAAAAACAACTGAGTACAAAGTGAGCTAATCTTTGATAAGGCTTGCTATCTATAAATTCTCATTTGAACGATGTGATTTCTGGGCCATAATTAGTATCTCAAATAGTGACAGACTTTGTATACACTACAACAAATGTTTGTCCTTAGTAACACTATTATTAGAGGGTCTGCACCTTCTTGCATGTTTTCAAGCACCTAACACAGTATTTTCTTTTGTAACCCAGATAAACTCATGATTCTTTCCAGTTCTCTATTTGTCATGTTTTTCAGCTCACTATTGACCTGGATTTTTTCAAGACATTCAGAAGATTGAAGGAGAAGTCTGAAATGTTATTCTTTATTTGTAAATTGAACACATCATTCTCACGAGATTTCATCAGGCTCCAGATCGCTTACCTGGATATTATCTGCTCATCTGCAATGACTGCAAGAAAATACGGGAATACGAACTTGAAACGTCTTGAAAATACGCGGCTGCCTGCAGAAAAAAAATTCAGATCTTCATTGTTCCATCCTGTTTCGTCCTAAGTCTTCAATGCTATTTTATGCAAAGCTAGTACATTATCTGTTACAAGCCTTGTTAGGTCAAATCTCCTTCTTGGGGGGGTATCTGCAGTTTCCAGGCTCCTGCCTGGAAAATCCAGTGTATACTAATATTTAATTACACAAGCCTTTTTTTAGAAGATGTCTTAATTGATTTTAAAACTATGACTTGTATAAAATGTGCACACATGAGTAGGCAGACGGATGCTTCAAGTGACAGTTACTACATCTTAACCATCAATGAGGTCCTTAAGCCTAGAAAAGGAGTGGTGGGGAATTCTGGATTCATTCCTGTACTCAATATTAGACATCTTCCAAATATTTTCAGGCATTAGTTATGCCCCCAAAACTGATCTCCTCATAGCTTGTCAGGGATGCTATGTCAGTTTCTAGGATAACAAAAAAGAACATGAGCTCTCACTAGAGCTATGCTACAGTTCATGCTGTTACAAGGAAGCTCAAGCCTGCATCAAGTATTTACAGCTAGTAATAGGCCAATAAACATTCTGGCCTACATGTGAGTGTGTGTCTGCATATATGTATGCACATAATTCACTTTGGTATCAATTCCAAAAGTCTGATGATCCAACAACAGTTTTGAGTTCTGCAACTGCTTCTTATCTACTGAAAAAGGTCATGAAGTACTGTATGGTTCATTAAAGCAGTGTATTCAGCAAAATATCAACAGTTCACTGTCAACAGAGCTATTATACTATGCCACTAAGTAGTTATTGACTATGAAATAACTCATCAGAACATTTGAATCTGAAGTAATATCTATACTCACACATACAATTATATCAATATTTATATATTTAGTTTATCTCATATTGACATATTTCTAAGGAGCTATATGTTGAAACTAAACAAGGTTTTTATTACTGCTTGTGTTACACAATTGTACTTGTGTTACTGACCACTAAAACATGTCTCTGTAGAGAATAACATGCACATCATCTCCATGACTTTCCTTAACAACCATTTCAGCATTCCTCCTCACTGTTCTGGGCTGCTTCATCAAGCTTCAGATTTTTCTCATAAGAGAGAGATGAGGTAAGCAGGGCTCTCCATTTAGGCTTCAAAACAGCCATGTAATACTATATGAAATTCTATGCAGCCATAGTACAGGGTGGCATGCAAAGAGCAAACACTCATGCATTCATAATTACGTCATCAAAGCCTGACATGTCCATGATAGGTCAATAGAGGAGTTCTGTGATAAACTGGATATCTGTTATGTAACTTGGATAAGTCACACTGAGAGCAAAAAATGGCATCCATTAGACACTGCATGTGTTTCACTTAATAAAAACTCCAGAAAAAACCTGGATCACAGTGTCTAGATTATCACCTAGGTAAGCGAGTATACTTAAAGTCAGGTGGCTGGGACTAGACTCTACCAGCTTCTGTTTTCTTTCTTTCTTTCTTTCTTTTTTTACCCCAGAGATATTTGCATTTGATCTGTCTTTGCCTAAATATCTGTAAAACAGAAACAATTATCATCAACTTTCAACTTTCCTTACGAAGAGATAGGGAGAATCAGGAACACGATGACTCAGATGAAGAACACTGTGTAGCTGAAAAAAGGTTATTTCCAAATTCACATTTATCAGTAGCTGCAAAACAATACACCGTATGAATGTGAGAGGACATCTTCAGATTTTCACTGAAGTCTGCTGGTCTTTTTTCTTGAATTTTATAATTATTATTTTTTAATCTAATTGGAAATTTGCATGTGGTTAAAGCTTAATCTAGATGCAGGAATGCCAAAAGTGCCTGAAGATACCCAACATTGCTTACATAAATTACCAAACATGCTGCTGTGGTATTTGAAAGGCCACAAATCTTGTCAATCAAATCAAGTTCTAAACAGTTTACTGACTGTCACTTTGGATCTTCATTGTGTCAAGGCAAAACATTCCTCAGACACATTTAGAAAGGTTAGTCATCCAGTGTGATACCAATTACTTCGTTCCCTTGCTCAATGATCTGCTAATACTAATGCCTTTTCTCTGGAACTGCCCACTGCAACAAGCAAAGGAGCAAAACCCCAATTTTGTAAATAGCGTGGAACTGAAGTGACCTCAGCAGTTATACTTTGAATCTCAGAGACAATTTTGTAGGAATATTAATGCACCAGATTAGATGATCAGTTTGTGAAAATACTACTTAGACATGTAAAGTATAATTCCAGTTATACCTCAGGATGTTCAGTTTTAAGATGCAGTATAATATTTTTTCCTAACAAAACAAATAGACTACACAAAGTAGACTGCATAGAATTCAGAATTTTTAGAATATGGCTATTGCTCACCTATCTGGCTGTAAAATCTGTCTGCTTTCCACTTGTTTTCAGCCCCAGGTTCTGATTACATTCAGTGGTATCAAATCAAAGTGAAGTGGCATGCCTCCAGCAAACAAAGCAGCACAGTTTTTTCATGCACAGTTGGTTTAAGTATCTGTACTATCTATGAGGGAAGGTCAGGGAGAGGTAGTCCTTTGATTAAGTCAAAGACTGATAAAGTCTTGCCAGAGGAAAAGGCTTTGGTCAGCTCTTCCCTCCCATACACATCTACAGTTTTTTAACTCTCTTCTTCAGTGCCCTTGTTTAATATCTGTAACACACGATGTCATAGATAAGACATTAATAAGTTCTGGAATATATCACTATACTGTCTCATTTCATGTATAACATCCTATGGTTTTAGATAACAATTAATGAGAACACTAAATTCAAACTTAAGTTGAGACAATTTGCTGGCATTCATGAAGAAAAAGTCACCAAGTCTGAACTAGAATCTTCTGGGCTGAAATACAGTAAAGCTTAGGTGTCACAGATGACTCGCTCTCACCTCTCTCTTCCAAAGAAAATGAAATTTCCACATTGATCATGTAGCCTATACACTCATTGTTTGCAATCAATTTCTAAATTGGTTGACCTTGCCTGACAGATATCTGAAACACCTAACAGCTCAGAGTTTCTAAACTGTTCTTTTCACTCCCATGCCATTTTAAGCATTGACTGATGTTTTTCAGAATGGAAACTCAGAATCCACTGTGGTTTTCCTTCCATTGTCCCAAGAGAAGCAAAATCTGTCTCCTGTAAGCTAGGCCCATTTGTATTCACTAGGAACGTACCCTCACTAGCAGAAAGTAATTTCCTAAAGGACACTTTTATTTTTTTCCCCACCCACTATTCATATACACACTTCCACTTTCAAAGGATGATGAAATATTTTTTCATTGCAGAGATATTTTTGTACTGTTCCTTAAGAGTTTACATACCTCTTTTTTTCACCACAATGTCTATAAATTTGGTCAGTCTTAAATCCCCTGCTGAAGAACACTTCAGCAGGCGTTAGCTCTGGTTATGCTCTTCCATTAAGAAGTGCACAAAAGTGATCTGCTTTTTTTTTTTTAAATAAAGATGTTCGAGGAAGAGGAAAAACAAAATCTGAACATAGATCTTCATCTTCCTGAAGAAATTTCAGCAGACCTTTATGGGGTGGATTCACAGTGTTCAAAGACAAGTGTCCACAATTACAGTGTTCTGTAGAATTACATTCATTCAATCTATTATCTGTCATTCCTACATCTGACACACCATATTTAGTGAATGCAGATGACATGGGATAACATCATTTCTGGACCCCAGGAATAGTAATTATCAAGTAAGTTATTTTTCTGCATAAACAGATAAAGCAGTTTTGAATCGTAACAAGCATTCTGTACTAACCATCACAGGCTCTATTAGTTTACAAATATCGTGGTATATATTTTGAATTTGTACCATCTTTGTTATTTCTGTATCTTCTCTAATCTTAGGCAAACAGCACAATTTTGTCTTCTATATTTTTTCACATGTGAATCCCTTCAAAGTATCAACTTCAGTAATCTGCACTTGATATTTTAAGATACTTGAGATTTTAGTATTTTTTGAATAAAAACGATATTAAATAAGAAATCCTATTTCCAAGTTGCTATAAAGACTAGGTATGCAGCAAACCAACCAGCTAAAGTTACATCTCATTCAAAGGCATCTGCACTAACAGATTCTAAGTTTCCTGAAGTGCATTAAGCATCTTCCACTGCAATATCATACTGTGCTGTTTTCTCTGCCTCTGTTTTATGGGAAGCTCCAGCCTGGGCTCTCTTGCAGATTTGATGTGCATTGTAAGGATGCAACTGCAAGAACAACATCTGCAACTTATGTTCTCTAACACTTATTTTGCAATTGTCACTAATGCTTTACTGCCCATTTTTGCTATCAGTTGCTACCAAGATATATGGAAACATTTTTTTCTCCATACAAACACCCCATTTTCTAATGCTTGGCCTTTAGCTAAGGTTGTGCTGCCATCTGCTAGAGGTTCCAAATGAATGTCAGGCCTTGCAAAAGCACTGCCTTGAGGCTTTGATTTAAAGGTTTGCATATGTTTATCACGGTCAAAAAAATTGAGCTTTTTATTATCAACTGTGTAGAGATTTTTCCAAATCATTTCCTGGTATGCCATGCCCATTGCACATTTTTACTCACTAAAGCATTCAGGTTAGTATCTCTAGTGGCTAAAATGGACATAAATCTCCTAAGAAAATGTATCATCCCCATAAAGCTCTGTATACTTTTCTTTTTGTGTAGCAAGAAGGACTCTGAGAACTGAACTATAAAGGAAGGCAGTTCCATCCAGATTTCCTAAACTCATTTAATTGGACTTTATTTTTTGCTGCTCACTTCACTATCTACTGAGAGAACTATGAATTTTTAGAATTTTTTTCCTTCCTTTTTCCACAGCAATACCATCTGTGTAATCCAATATCTGCTTTATCTGTATGTGAAATAATACAGCACAACATAGCATAATCTAAACAGTATTCGCTGTAAAAGCAACAATAGCTTTCAAATGGTGTATTTAAGTGTGCAGGCAAACTTTTTTTCTGGCAAAATACTCTGGAACCCAGAAAATGCATATAATGTAGGGAATCCATATTGCAGCCAAAAGTAGTCTTCCTTTGTATATATGGGAATGTATTATTTAAACATTTTACTTCTTAGAATGTAGACAGAGTTCTATATTGCTTTTCCAAAATGTATGAAGTACCAGTATATATCACAGCCTCTTCAAATGCCTGCATTTTATCCAGCACATTAGAGCAACGCAGAGATGTTCATGGTTGTAAGTGTAACAGGGCAGTGGTACAGAATGGACATTTCAATACCATCATTTTCATTAGATTGATTTCACAGATTCATTAGATGACTGTCTATCATCTTGGGGTTTCTGCTGCTCTCCAGTGTATTCTTTTACAAAGAAGTCTAGTTTCTGACCTAAAATTGCTATTCTCATTTCTGGCAATTATTGTATATGTTACTTTTCAATATGTTTTATCTTGAGTTTGTAGCTTATTGACCCCACTGCCTGCATTTAACATCACAAAGCTTTCTTTGCAAATCCTTCCAACAGCTTTAGATACCACATTATCTTGGGCACAAATCTATGAGTAATTGGGAATCTGAATTCAAAAGTCAGACTTCTTCATAGCTACCAAGGATATTTTCTTTCTGCTGAGACCTTTCTTTTCCGTGTAAATGCCAAATTAACAAAAGCATCTGAGGGTGGGTACATGAGGGTCAGGAGGGTGTGTGTTAAGAGTGACATCAACTGAGACAATAAAAGGGCTTCTAAGTTACTTAGAAGCTCTATTTTAAAGTCAGATTTAAGGGGTCCACGAAACCAATTCAGTAGTCTTTAAATATACTTGACATCAAGACACAGCCATCTGCCAACATACCCAAACCAGAAAACTGTTTAGGATAGTATTTGGTGAGTATACCTCTATTTTATTTCCAAGTTCTCTAGAACACTTTATCTAGAAGATTTTATCATTGCTTTATAACTTGCTTTTATTTTATTTTTAAGGTAGCCTGAAAAAAAAGTGAATGTAAGTAAGATCAAACTGTTTTATTATCTAAACCAAATGTTTGAAATGAATACATCTGAGACAGTGTGTTAGAATATCTTGAAGTAATCCAATTCCTGAATACATAATATTGAGTTGGATGGACTGCTGGGGCCATTCAGATTAACATGTAAGAGGACATATAGTAAATGATTCCTGCGCTAAAGTAAAACTGCAGAAAATATTGCAAAAAAGGCACTCTGGAGTTTGATGTTTCCTTATGTTTTGTGTACTCTCTATAAAATTTCTTCAGTTGTAGCAGAAAGGATGCATTTCCTAGCAGTAAATACTGAAAATCCAAACTGAAATTTTGACTGTGTCTTATCTGTCAGTTGTAACATCGTTGGTAATACATTTTCTAAGCAGCAGTTGTGCTGATGATGTGCAAAGCAGTGCGAAATTCATATGGGTAATGCAGGATTAGCACTGAAAATACAGGGGGCTCAGTTCTGATTTCTTTTGTGTGATTAAATGATGAATGAAATAACTCAGTAGAGTTATGCCCCTGTGCAAAATTGTCCAGAAGAGAGTCGGCCCCCTCATGCTAAAGCAAATGCAACTCGTTTCTGCAAAAGAAATACATAAAAGAATCCAAATTTGCAGTTGCATATCAATGCGTAAGTATTTCAACATACTTAAAGCATATCAAATGCAAATGATAAATAACAGTTCTACTGAAAGGATGTGGTCCTTTTCACCCCGTTAGCCAAAATGTGAGTGCATACATGATGATAATGCAAAGCAGTTAAAGCTGACAGAAGCTTTCAGACTTGCCTACAAAGTTACAGAAGTTTTCTCATAAGAAATAGTATTAAAACCATTTTTTTTCCTGTTGTACTCCTTGTTGCAGCCTATTTCAAGAGAAGAATGTTTTTAAAACCATTCTGATGCCTTTCTTTAACTTTTTTACTAATCTAAATTTCTTTGGAATCCAAAGAACTACTGGAAATACTGATCTATACATTTATTCACTTCTATCTCTGCAGACAAAATGAGTTCTACAAAAAATCTGGCCAAGACTGTAATGATTTTATATGCCATATGTTTTTTCACAAACTCTGATGGAAGACCAATGATGTAAGTAGATCATTATACACTTCCAAAGTTTGGGGAATTATGTGAATTATTCTCAAGAATGTGGTCTGTTTGAGTACCAGTACCTTAATCTTTCCATCCTCACTTTTGAACCCCTTGGCCCAGCCAGCCAAATTCTGACTTCTCTGTAGAGCAGTAGAGATCTCAGAAACATGAAGAGTTTTTAAACTCATTTTGAAAATAGTAGATGAAGAAAAATCATGTATGGGTTTTCTTGGGAAGATCATCAGGTAATCCGCACTATCAGCAGATGCTTGAGGGGGATCTAGTGGGTGAACATCTTCTCTATTGTGACAGCCTACTTGGAACTCACCCTCAGACACCGACATCAATTGGCACTGAGACAAAAATCCATAGGAAATCATGCTTCCTTAACTCTAGTGTCCAAAGAAAACTCTTTGAACAAAAACCATACTTAGTTGTCTTAACCAGTTAACTATTGTCTCGTAAGCCCTAAGCTCAACTACAACAGGTGAAAGAAAAGATAAATACATAAGCAAACACTATTGCCACATTGGACTACTGGTCTACTTCCCATATTTGATGCCTTCTCACTCATATCTGTTACAATTAGCAAATCACCATCCACACTCTCTCTCTACTCCAGATGTTATTCTACTCCTTACAAATGAAAAAGGTAAGTTGTACAGCTCTGTACTGCAAAATCCTACAAAAGATCCCAAATCTGGATTTTGACTTAAGATGATGAATTCAAGAGAGCCATTATGAGTCCTTTCCTTTCCTCTCCTTCAGGAAGAGATCAGTGAGTGAGATGCAATTAATGCACAATCTTGGAGAGCATCGACACACTGTGGAGAGACAGGATTGGCTTCAGATGAAACTGCAGGATGTGCACAGCGCCCTTGAGGATGCCAGGACCCAGAGGCCTCGGAACAAGGAGGATATTGTCCTGGGGGAGATAAGAAACCGGAGGCTGCTCCCTGAGCATTTGCAGGCAGCACTGCAGAAGAAATCCATCGACCTGGACAGAGCTTATATGGATGTACTCTTTAAAACTAAGCCGTAACAAAAAGCCCAAGAGCATTATATCTGTCCAAGTAAGCACGTGTCTGTAGATCACTCATCAATTAAGGCATTTTATTTTTTAATTCAAACTATGATAAGGATTAAAGGCTCCATACCAGACTGTAGCCCCATTGATGGCGGGTATTTCACCACTAAATAATAAAATGTATTTACAGGTCACTCATGGCCATTGCTGCTATCTCCTGGGTATCTTTTAAGTCGTTAATGTAACTCATTACTTCCAGGAGAATTAAAAACAAAATAAAAGACAAAACAAAAAACAACAACGAAGACCACCCACAATAGAATAAGAAAGTTGAAAAACCTTTAAGACCAGTTCTACCACTGCTATAGGGAGAGCATTTGTCTGTAATGTGTGGGCTCATTTGTACTGTAAACCAACAACGTATAACTGCCTTATGCCTAGGGTTAAACTTCAAATTTGTCCTAATGAAAAAATGGAAACTTTAACTCACTTTTATTTTCCCAAAAAGGTCTAAAACCAGATGAATGTCAATAACATAGCAAAAGCTGCATGATAATTTAGGATTAAAGAGTGCGAACGTGAAAAATAGAAGAAGGAACCCAAATCTTAACATTAAAGCATAATGAAATAAAATTAAAACAAATTGTGCATGAAATAATGAAATTTTATAAAACACTGAAATGAAGGGAAGGTTCATTAACTTTTCTTCTTCCAAAAGATGACAACTCATGATTAACTGCAGAAACAGTGAGAGCAGAGATTGTAGCATGTATGTATGCACAGCCCTAACTATAGAACTGGGAAATGGTTAACACAAGATAATAACAACTGAAACAAATATCTTGTTTTTACCTCTCCTTTAGTCTATAACCTATAAATTTCTGTATATTGTGCTTAGGATGCATAGCTAAGTGGCTCACATAAATAAAATTATCCATCTTCACATGTGCACTTTTACAGAATTGGGATTTCAGTTTGTTAAAACCCTGAAATGACAACCATTAAAATGCAGAAATCAATACCTGGAAAAGGAACTATCAGATAAAGTATAAGCAGGACTCAGAAAGAATTTGACAAGAACATGGATGGGGAAAAAAAAATGTTGATATTATAAAGAGCAAGCAGCAAATACAAAATTATTTTGAATTGTACAGACAATGTCCTTATGACCTCAACCACTTCTGCATAAGAAGAATATTTTCTCTGTAGAAGTGACAGCAGTTTCCTCCAAACATTCCACTGTGAGAACTCAAACCTCGAGTAGAATTCTCTAAGCCAACACATCTGTGTGGTCTCATACCACTTTTGGTGTTTGATGTCCAGCACATCTCAGGGAACATCATGAAAAACTCACACATAATTACAAATATAAATGTAATCTGCTGGAGGCTTAAAAGGTTACTTGTAACTAGTGAACTGTAGTATACAATTTAGGCTATCCTTCTACTAATGTAAAGGCTCTGATGTTGGAAGCAGATGAAATATCAGTGCACATTAGTGCACTGCACACACAGGCAAGGATTCCATGCTGCTTGCCTATTTGTAGAATCAAGGCCTTAAAGTGCACTTTCTATTTATTCTTGTGTCAGACATCTGTGCCAACTTAAATAAAATTGTATTTTGTACCTATGTCTCACATATGTATTACAAAATAAAGTGGACCAAAAGCTCTTGGACATTATTTTAAAGCATAATAACTGAGTGATCTGTCACTATTCTCATCTAATTTAGCATTTGGGGGTAGATTATTACAGCCTTTTATTTTTAACATAGCAACGTAAATTCAAAAACAATGAAAGCACTTTTAATCTTTCCTTTTGTCTCTCATGCATGCAAAGTCATACAGATGGTTAAAAATAAAGGTGTTTACCTAGTACAAATCCATCTACATACTCTCACAACGACACATGCAGGAACTATACAATCTTTTAGGGTCAAACTCACAAACGCTTTCCATTTGATCTAAGCTAGAGAAGGAAGAGCTCACATCTGGCTCCAAGGAATGTAACCCTCCTCTCTCCCACAGATC
>NW_024884586.1:869332-995321 GCF_019232065.1 Centrocercus urophasianus
GAACAGGGCCTGTGGGAGATGCCGATGAGCGTGGACTCGATCAGCCTAGTTCTCCAGGGAAGGTTTTGCCTCTCGTCTGTGCCTGGGCAGATCATGGAGCACATCCTTCTAGAGGCTGCGTTAAGGCACATACGAGATAGATTCGAGGTGATTCGAGACAGCCACCATGGCTTCACCAAGGCCAGATCGTGCCCGAGCAATCTGGTGGCCTTCTGTGATGGAGTGATGGCTTTGGTGGACGGGGGAGGGGCGGTGGATGTCATCTACCTGGATTTCTGCAAGGCCCTTGACATGGTCCCTCACCACGTCCTTCTCACTAAGCTGGAGAGGTGTGGATGCGAAGGAGGCACTGTTCGATGCATTAGGAATTGTCTGGCTGGACACAGGCAAAGGGTTGTGATCAATGGTGTTGCGTCAGGGTGGAGGCCTGTCACAAACGGTGTCCCTCAGGTGTAGGTCGTGGGACCGGTGCTCTTCAGCATCTTCATCAACGACACAGACGAGGGCATCGAGTGCACCCTCAGCAAGTCTGCAGATGGCACGGAGCTGAGCGGTGCAGCCGATACACTGGAAGGAAGGGAAGCCATCCAGAGGGACCTGGACGGGCCGGAAAAGTGGGGCCCTGAAAACCTGATACGGTTCAAGAAGGCCAAGTGCAGGGTCTTGCAATTGGCTTGGGGCAGTCCCAGGTGTCGATTCAAACTGGGGGGAAGATCTCCCTGAGAGCAGCCCTGTGGACAAGGACTTGGGGGTCCTGGTGGACGCGAAGCGGGACATGAGCCAGAAGTGTGACAGCTGGACAGTGTGCCAAAGAGGTGTGTGCAGTCAAACGGTGCTGGTTTTCCCAGATGGAGGTCATAAATTTCCTTGCCTACTTGCAAAGTGTTCTCCTATTATTCCTACATAGCGTTGTATGTTCCTGCTATTACAAGATCTTTTATTAGAAATGCATTATCTGTTTTCCAAAGGTGATGCTGAGAAGCATGCCTGACTATGACTTACTTATGCATATCTCATGTTTCATATCCATTCTTCCTTTGGGTCAAAAGCAGACCAAATCCTTGAAACTGTGCCTGGGAATCCCACTGTTTTTAAAATGGTTCAACCGTGGTGCCCGTGGTCAGAACAGCCTGCGGCACATCCTGGCACTGGTTGTGAGTGAAAGAACGGACAACAAATCGCTCGATATCCAAACCGATCCAGAGGATATTTACGAGCCCTTCGTGACCCGGACAGAATCTCGGAGTGGTGAGGCCAGGTACTGCTGCTCCTCCTACGTTTCCTCTAAGCATTGCTCAGCTGTTTCGCAGTGCTCTGTTAATCGTTGCAAGCCATCCTTGGCTTCACTGCGTGCGTCTGTCCCATTGGTACCAGCTTTTTTCACCACCTCGGACGCTGACTGAAAAAAACCGAATGATTTTAAAAAAGCACGACAACATCAGTTTACTGGTTATTTATTTATTTATTTATCTGTGTACAGGTATTCATATGCACTTAGCGCCGGTTTGGTGGGTTTGTCGAAGTTTTCCTTAGTTTTCTTCGTCCTCTCCCCCTTCCGACCCTCCCCCCGTTCCTCTTCTGACTGCGTTTTTCCTCTGCCGTCAAAAGGAAGACAGAACGGACCGCCGCGGATTGCGGGGCGGCTCCTCGTCAATGCCGTCGGAGCGGCTGTTGCCCGGTCTCTGCTGTCCCCTCGTGGCCAGTCGGCGGAACTGCGGCCTTGTTCTTTCTTTGGAGCCGCGGGCAGCAGGACGCATGCGCACCTAGATGCGGAAGTGGCGCCTCCGTGTTGTGACCGCTCTGCGCAGCGAATCCGCCAATCTTTATTGCCAGAAGTCCTCCAGACGGCCGCACGCATGCGCTCGAAGAGTACGGGGCGCGCGGATGTCGGGCGAGCGTCCAATCCTCTTTCAAGCTCTTCTCTGTCAAATTTACACCACCAGGGTGCGTACTTGCATCTTAGCAATGTAAATTCTAAGTGAGCTACATTCCACAACAGAATCAGACGTGCAGTGAAGACTTCTTAATCTCCTGTTACAGTGAGAAAAAGTTAGAAAAGTTCTAAAACCTTTCACATCCACGGGAACAGCCCTCCAAAGGTGGAACTGTATATTATCTCTAGACAGCCTCTTCCCCTCCCTGAAGTTGGTTTTTCTTAGCTGCTGTAAAAACTGCTGTTTTGTACTGCTTATCTTACTGTCAAATAGCATACATCATCTGACTCCTCGCCTAGCTGGTACATTCAAATGCTTTTGTGCAGCCTGCAATGTCTGTCATTGTTCTACTTGGATTTCTAGAACTGCGTGGTTCACCTCTGTGGCAATTGCAAAGTAGAGAAAAGAGAATTTGCACATTTTGCATTGCAACAAAGCTTCAAAGTCTTACATGGGGCATATTTCTATAATAAAGACACAAAAACCCTTGCGCAAGGGGCACTGCTATTGAGTTCTAGTTTTTGGAATCCAACAGCTAATCTGCCAGCTTCTTCCACTTGTTCAATTATATCATTTGAAAAAATAAATGACAGCAATACCTCTTAAGCCTGACAACAACCTGAACTCAGACCATCATACACATTACTGCAACACTCCCATCTGATTCATAAACACTGCCTTGGTTAGTATTACCCTACTCACCACACAATAATTAAGATGTACAAGTGCATTATGATGTACAAGAGCACACCTCAACTACTGTGTCCAGTTTTGGGCCCCTCACTACAAGAAAGACATTGAGGCCCCAGAGCGGGTTTAAAGAAGGGCAAGAAAGTTGGTGAGGGGTCTGGAGCACAGGGCTTATGAGGAACAGCTGAAAGAGCTGGGATTCTTCAGTCTGGAGAAGAAGAGGCTCAGAGAAGACCTTATTGCTCTCTATAACTATCTGAAGGGAGGGTGTAGCAAGCTAGGGTTCAGCCTCTTCACTCATGTAACTAGAGATAGAACTAGAGGGAATGGCTTCAAGCTGCACCAGGGGAGATTTAAGCTGGATGTTAGGAAATACTACTTCTGTGAAAGAGTGGTCAGGCACTGGAATGTGTGCCCAGGGAGGTGGTGGAGTCACTGACCCTGGAGGTGTTCAAGGAACATTTGGATATGGTGTTGAGGAATATGGTTTAGTGAGTACTATTGGTGATAGGTGGATGGTTGGTTGGACTGGATGATCTTGGGGGTCTTTTCCAATTTTGGCATTTCTGTGATTCTGTGAAATGCCTGTTAATAAGTCTCTGCTGCTTACGTTTCTTTGCATTCAGGTATCTTTTTTCCTCTTCCCTTGTTTGTTAAGTTCTATCCTATCAACTTTCAGAAGTAACAGACAGTAATGGTTTTAGTTTCTTCCTCCACTGCCCAAAAGCCAGTGTATCAATTAGAAAGATCAATATAATAGGAAAGGAGTTACAACAGAGATGTGATGATGAAAGGAGTGGCACAAAAGGAAGGTGCTATAAAGGAAAAAGATTACCTACACCAGAAGATTTGAGGTCTACAGGGGAAAATTTCACTAAGGAAGGATCTCCAAAAATAGATCCTTCCCTAGGGGCAGTCAGCCCTTAAATAGGGTCTAAGAGAGGTGCAGCAGGCTCTACCCTTTCTGGTAGCAGAGGTGAATTGTCTTCATCTGTGCTTCCAGAGCTGACAGTCTTTTCTCCAGGTGCTCAATCAGTGGTTCAGGTTGTGACTCAACAGTTCCCAAACAGACAACCACTGCAATTTAAGCACTTAAACAGAAATATAACCCATCATGTTACTGTTCACTGATTGATGCTTTAAGGCAGGGTCCTGCTCAAGGTGAATACAGTTGCCTATTCTAAGGACATGGACACAAGTTCCCCCTTGCCAGTATGATTTCCCCGAGAGGTCTGGTGTAACGCTCGCTCAGAATGGCATTCCATGATACTCTGGCCCGCTGCCATGCACAGGGGCAGATTCTGACAGTGGGGCTGTTGCCCAGAGTAACCATTTTGCAACTAATCTGGCTTCCCACAGTGCACAAAAGGGAACAGACGGATGTTCAAAAGGTAGGGTTCTGCACCTGATATTAAAGTCAATCTCTACCTGTATTTAATTATGTATAGATAATAACTTAGAATATAGGCAAATATCACGGATAGCCATAGATTCAGCTAGGGCTTGGGATCAGCTGATTCTCCCTGCGCGGAGCTCACTGTCATCTCCACAGCTGTGACACTTCAGCGCACTGCAGACGCCTTTAACGCGGAACTGTGGAACGCAACCCTTAGCAGCGTTCCCTCAGCACAGCTCTGCGCGGGAACGCTCGCAGCACCGCCGCGCCGTCATCGGTTACCTTTAGCCGGGAGTTGGGAGCGGCTCTTCAGCCCCGGCGGGCGGCGCTCGCTCTCCAGTGCCGCCTCTCAGCCGACACCCCGAAAGAAGGCTCCTCCCGTTCCGCCGCACACGCTCCGCGGCCGGGACCTGGATCGGGACTGGGGCCGAAATCCGGACCGGGATTCGGAAGGGAGCGTGCGGCGCGGCCCCGGTGCAACGGCAGCCTTCAGGTGGCCCCGGCCAGCGACACCATAGCAACGGCCGCCTCGCGCCGGAGGCCCTCCCCTAGCAACGGCGTCGCCACGCGCCTCGCCCCGCCCCTTTCCTTTTCAAGTCTCGTGAGATTTGAACGTCCTCGTCTCTTTCTGTGTGCGTTGCTGTGGCTCTCGCGAGTGGTTGCCGGACCCGAGCTGAACGGCTGGCAGCGGTGGTGCCGTGCGGAGGCCGAGTCGCGGCGCCGTGCGGGTGAGCTGCGGCAGGACCGCGCGGAGCCGGGCCCTGGAGAGGGCTGTGTGCGGGGCTTTCGGCTCTCTCCTTGCGGTGGCGGTGCGCATCGCTGTGCCCGTGGCACGGCCGGGCTGGGACCGGAGCGGTACGTGGGTCCGCTGGGGCGCCGGGAGCACAGCAGCTCCGTCAGGGCGGTGCGCGGGAACGGTTCAGCTCCGCGCCGCGGTTCGGTCGTGTTACCGGTAAAACCTGCGGCTGCTATAGGGGCTGTGCCCAAACGGAGTGTCGCGTGGGGCTGCCGGGCGGCTGTCCTTACCTGTGAGCTCTCTAAGCAAAGCCCTCCCGGTTCGAACGGTTTTGTGAGGTAAATACCTTTTTGAAACTTTCTTCCCCCTGTAACCGTGTTTTGTTTACAGAAAGATTTCTCGTTTACGATCGAGCCGTCATTGCACAGCAGTGTGTCACAGTTACCCAGCGTTGCATGTTTTTCCCTTGAAGTCGCTTTTGTTCCTCACTCTTGCTTGTACATCGTGTTCTTTTCTGTCTCTGATCTCATTGCACGTATCGCTACAGAGCTTTTTTCTTTCAGAATATGGATCCAGCTCCATCTCAGGCCTTTCCCAGGGCTGTTTCCTCTGGCTGCCTGCCTGCAGTCTGCAGCCATGGATGAGCGTTGCTCTTGGTTGGTGTCCCTACCTGCTGGCTGGCTTTCCAAGGTCCAACGACATGCTTTGTGCATTTCAGTAACCTCTTGACTGTTGCCTTTTGTTCTTATTTTTGTTCACCTCTTTCTTTGTGAATCATCTTTAGTAACTTATTTAAGTAGCTTCGGCCTTTCCCCAGAGTACCCTCCTTTTCTCTCTTCAATCTGCTGTTGGATTGGATGGCCCAGAAATGCAATTCAAATTACCATCTACACATTAGTCACAGTCCTTATCCTGGTGTATTTCATTCTCATTTTCTTCTTCTCTGAACTAAAAATATGTCCCTGCATCATCTTGTGGAGGTTAACTTGAACTCATTCGTATGGCTTGAAAACAAACACAGCCAAATCAAGCTGGGTGGATTTTGACTATTTTTAATTAGGGAAAATTGTTCCACTGTATTTGTTCTGCCAGTCTGCTGTTATGGATTTGTCTTCAGCCAGTCTTTCTTGTAAAACATCACAGAGATTTTTTTTTTCCTGTTCAGATACATAAATCTTCCAAATCTTCTAGAATTACATCTAGCTTTGTCCCATTTATGTCTTGAAAACTCATTGTATTCTATGATGTCCTATCTGTGATCATCACTGACATGTACCTATCATGCTGTTTGAGACTTCTTCTGACAAATTTTTCAACATCTAGCATTTGTTCTTTCACCCAGTTTTAGTGCCAGGAAGACAGCACTCCAAAGCAGTTCTCCTATCACCCACTGAAGCTCCCTTTTCCTTTTTAGGCACACTGGTATTTGAAAATGGTTAAATGATTTGTGTGTGACTGACTCTGCTGATTACATTAGTCACAGATGTCATCACTGTTGGTTTTTCTGTCACCTGGTTCTAATTTGTATGCTTTCTTTGATTGCATGCTTGAGAACAGGGCCTCCTGTATGTGTACAGAAACATTAAATTTTCATTATAAGCCAACGTTTTTCAATACAGTTTTCATTAGTAGCATTGCTTAAATCTTGGCCTAGTATTGTTCCTTATCAATAAGTGTATGTGGCTTTGTATGTTGGTGGGCCACAGGGGATGGGAGGATTGCAGACACACAAAGTTAGGCTCTGCTGCTTCTGGTCCTGCAGTGCTGGCTAGGGTGCTGTTTTTGTGTAAAAGTTGCTTGATTCTCTCAGCATTACATATATAGTGTTATATATATATGTATATATGTATTTTTTACAAACAAACCTGGGCTGACTTTACTTGCTGAATCTGAATATGGAAGGGGAAAAAGTTGCCTGCCTTCTGCTTTGTAGGCTTATGGTATCAGATAGATGTATTTTATAATTCCTGGAGGCTATAAAGTTAAAGCCTGCATGATAGTCACTGAGTATCTGTTACTCATGGTGCTATAGAAATGGAAGTATCAGCTTCATGTGACTGTTTTTATTGGTTTGGGTTTTTTGTTTGCTCTTCTTACTCATTAAAAGAAGCTTGATCTACTGGTTGAATGTCAGTGCTGTACTGCAAATGAAGTTTCTGAGCTTGTAAGTTTGACATCTCTGAGAGGAGGATTTATAAAACTATAGTATGTGTGTAGTTGTGTCTGCTGTCTGCAGTGGTTTGCAAGAAACTGACTGGGCAGGTATGGATTTCCATGACAGATGGTGTTTGCAAGTGTGCTTTGAACTGCATTTCTGAAGAAGGGTGTAATATCACTGTGCTGGCATTTCCAGTAAATCTTACTTGTTAGCTAGTTTTTGTTGGTACTTTGACTAGAGGAGGTGAACTGCACCACCACTTCATAATCTCAGGTTTTGAGATTCTCTCACAACTGATGCCAGGTTTGGCAACTTACCTACTGGATTCTTCTGATTAACCTCGTTCAGCCTTACAGATTTGTTAGCTGAGGAGGCCCTCGTTACAGCTGATGAGCTGCTGAAACCTGTCGCACTTGACAAAAACCTTCTGATTGATGTTTACATCTGAATAGCTGTGAGTCTGCTGAGGTGTTGTGTTAGTTATTTTAATGCTGTATTCTGTATTGCCAGCTGGAGCAGTTAATTCTGTGTTATATGTTTGGGACAGAAGCTGGCTTCTTGGGCTTCTGCTTCAAAACTTTAGGGCTGTGTTAATCATCCTCTTTAGTTAGACTCGAATGTTTTGCAACCTTTCAGATATCCTCAGTAAATATAATGTGGCTGTCTTTGAAATTTTACTGTGTCTTTGTAGCCTCTAAATTTCTTAAATGAGTGATGACTCTAGCTTCACGTTGATGGTAGCAATTCTAAACCTGTGCTGAAAGCTTTGTAAATCAGTCTGCTTCCTGGCTTTTAGATGTACTGTTTTTCAACGTTTCTCCCTGTGCTAATTTTCCAGCATTGGCTAAGAAATCCTTAATTTGCACCTAGACAACTGCTTATTAGAATGGTGACAGTCTAGCCAATATGACAGTGTTTTGTGATCTACTCAGGGTTTTTGGATCTAATTTTCCTTTGCTTTTATTTTTCCTTTTACTATGCTCCTTGGTGCCTTTTCATAATCAGCAGTATTTCAGGTGAAGTTGCTTGATTTCATGAAAGGCACTGGGTGGTATTCAGGGCAGTGTCCTCCAGCACCTCTTGTATTGCAGCTGAGCTCTGAAGGTTCTGCAAAAAGCATTTGCTTTAGTATAAACTACATATATTGCTGCCACTGTGAAACTACCCCTCTCCCTTCCAAAAATAAAATAAAATCATTTAAACCACAGATAAAGAATTTTCTTTTCTGAATTTGCAGAATTGAATTTTCATTTAGAAAATGTTATATTGGTTTTGTAACATAGCTGAGTAACTTTATGCTTTGCTCTTATTTGTGGCTTGCAAAATTTGAAATAAAATTGATAAACACATTTATGATCAGCTCAAAAGTGCCAGCAGTAATGATCAAGAAAAACATTGGCTTCATTATAGCAGAATATTTCTTAGAGAAGTATTATTTGTGGCTCCTGTTGAGTAGGGAGTGCAGCAGAGGTTGTTGCTTGTTTGCAGTGGTTTTTCACGTAAAGCAGGAAAAGGAAAATAGAACTGTTCAGCTGGGGCAGTCCAGTTTGGTCCTTTCTGCACATGTCATCGTCTTTTGTTTGTAGTGGTTTAAGTGCATAGCAGAGTAGGTTGAAGAACTGATCCTTCTTAAAGCATCTTTTTTATCCGTATGCATGTGAGACTATGTCCTCATGTTGACTCTTGTCACTTTCTTTATGTGAAAGATGTGGAGAAGGCAGCCAGCATGAAAGAACTTTAAGTGGCTTTAGTGTGTCCTTGCAGCTGCAGTTCTCTTAATAATAGCCTGTTTACTTATCTTTCCAGTGTCAAAGCTTAATTCACAGGCTGGTTCTTACTTCATTAAAATGAATGAGACCTTGACGCTGGAAGACAAATTCACTGCTCCAGGAAAGGTGTGGTCCACGTGTTTGTGAGACTGTAGATGAGATAGAAGCATGTAAGCAAGGTGCTGTGAGCCTGTCTCAGGGTGCTTGGCAGTGGGGGAGCCTGGGCAGGTGGCTGCCCTCCTTGGCACCTGGGTGTTGTTGTCTTGGCAGGCAGACAGTGCAACTGTGAGCAAGTAATTGGGTGGTTCTCTTTGGGGAATGCTCTTTGCCTTTTGTTTTAAGCTTCCTTGATCCCAGCAGTAGAACTTTGGAGGGGGAAGAAGTTGAAGTGATACAGTCTGATGAACACAATTTGTTTCAATCCAGGATAACATGTATCTTTACTTTTGTGTTACTTGCGCTTGAGAATGGTACCTGCTGCACCTGAACTCTGAGTGATGGCTGCTGAGGGAACTCAGTACTGGTTTGGTAAACCAAGCTTCCTTTCCCTTAGCTCCTTAATACTGCTCCTTCCCCTCTGAAGTAGGCTGTAGACTTCTTTAAACATCTAAGCACGCTTGATAAAAGAGTGCAAATGCAGTAACCATCTACATTAATGTTATGTCATCACACAGTGACTGTGCTATGGTAAAGCTTTGGTAACCTGAATTTCCAGATAATACGCAGTTAATGCTTGTTGGGACTTTCTGCATGGGAAAATTGAATGCCTGCTGTAATTCTTAATGAAATGCTTTTTTTCCCCTTTTCTGACTTCATATGGACACGTGACCTTCTTAGTTTTCTGATCAAAGTGTATTGGATTATAGAAACTGTAACAGGAAAAGAAGCAGCCTTGTGTTGGAGATTGTAAAATGCTGCAGCTTTAACACTGTAAGTCTTTAAGCAGCTGCCTGGTGCTTTGCAAGTCAATGGAGCTGAAGTCAAAAGGTTAAGCAAGTATCTAAATTTTGCTCATAGGAGAACATAGAAGGGATTTATTATACATTAAGGGCATACTATAGATAACCTGTTTACTTATTTTAGCTGTGAAAAAATATTTCATCCTGGGCAATAGTATAAAAACTATTTTCTTTGGTAGGACTAAATTTGAAAAAAAAAAAAAAAAACCAACAACAAACAAACCAAACTAATATGCAACTAATATTTTTAAGAAACTTGTTTTCTGCTATTCTCTTGTAATAAAAAATTTGGGGTCTAAATATAGCTGCGAGCTTTCCTTTTTTCATGACTAAAATGTCTTTATCTGAGAAGCTACAGTGTTTTACAGGAAAAGCCCCAGTTCCTTTGGGACTTGCTTCCAAAAAGGATTGAGTTGCATAGAGTGTAATGGAAATATGCTAAATATGGAGGTGGGAGCAAATACTATGTTTCTAAAATATTTCACCTAAGACTTCAGAGAAATGTGGCAATCGTATTTATCTGTTCCTGGATTTTTCCAGATGCTTTAGAACCATCAACTGTTTACTTCTAGCTGCTTCACCACTTTTGTAAGCAGATTGCTATACACAACTGTCTTGACAAAAGTGCCACTTCCAGATATTTAGGATTGGCTGCCTTGGTTGACAGTTAATAGAGTTAATTTGTCTATGAGTGAAGTTTAATGGGTATTAAACAATCTTGGATCTCAGTCAAAGCAAAGGTAGGGTTATAGTGATTTCTACTTTACCATGAAATGTTTTCTTTTTTGAGAAGTTCAGTGAAACTGGGCAGGATTGAACATTTCTAAGAATTGATGTTAATCTCCTTCTGGAGTGAAGGCTCAGATAAAACTGTTAATAATAATTATGTTCTCTTTTTGGGCAACCACTCAAATTGTAAAACTGTTGATCTCTTTTCAACATTGGGATCTTTGGAATTAACTTCATCCATTTGGAAGAAAGCTATGATATGTTTTCCTCATGTTTTGTAGCCAGTGACTTTTCTGTTTGGACCCAGTGGAATTGTGGCAAAATTAAAGCTGTCTACCAAAACTTACAGAACTATATTACTTACAGCAAAGTGTTTTTTTTTTAGTGCAGGTATCAGCAGAATGTGTAGAAGATTGTTGCTGTGTAATGTTGAAGTCATGCTTGAAAATATCCTACAATCTGTGGTTTTTAATTTAAAAAAGAAAACTAACAACACTAAAATGTGCATTGTCTTCTGTTATTTTCCTATGTGGCATTTTTTAAAAGGTAAACACTGCTCTCTTAATGTAGGTTGTGAGTGCTGCATGTGTGCTTTTGAGAGCAGTAGTGTGAGGAAACTTGCAGTGGAATGGCAGGACGGCCTCATCCTTATGACAGTAACTCCAGTGATCCAGAGAATTGGGATCGGAAATTGCATAATAGACCTCGTAAGCTTTGTAAACATTCAAGGTAGGTGCTGCATACAATCTCTTGCATCTCAAAACTGCATTGGAAGCCTGTTCTAAAGGCTGCTGTATCTGGTTGTGGCAAGTCCTGTCATAAATTTCATGGTTCTTTTCTGAAGAAATGCTACTTAACTATTTTAAAAGATGCTTCCCAATGTAACTGACTTGCCAGCTTTCCCTGTCTGTGTTTGCATTTGCTTTGTGGCGTATGGGGTCTTTGTTTCATTAAGCTGAATGCCTTTTGTGTGTGTCAGGATACTGGTTGAGTGGCCAAATATATGGGATGCTTACTGGGATTTACTTCCTGTTCTTGGCTTTTTTAGTTGGGTACTCTGTGAAGCAGCATACTTAAAATACTTGCAACTCCGTCATGGTGATGATTAATATTTGCTTGCATGCAAGTGTCACATGCTGTAGCATTCTCTTTGTAAAGCTGTTTGTCAGATCTTGCTTGCCTCTGCTTCCCCCATTGCAAGAATGTTTCCTAAGTGCTTTTTGAAGACATAATGAAGTTAATTAGTGCTTTTCCAGCATCAAGCATTCCAAAAATGATCTAAGCCAAGCTATTAGATACCCAGCAAATATATGCGAAGAAACACAGTGCTGAAAATACATATAAGCATATTTAAAAAAAAAAAAAGTGTGTCTTTGAGGTACTTTTGCCTTTTAGAAGTGCTAAATATATCTGAAAACATCTGTTAGCTAGCTAAAATTGCTGATTTTTTTTTTTAAGCTTTCCTACTTTAAGGATTTTAGGAAAAGAGCTAAGGAGAACATTCAGTAACAGCAATGTAATTCATGTTCTTATTATATAGATTCAGATAAGCTGTACTGTGGTGTTGCCCGAAGCATTGAACAAGCAATTAATATTGTTGGTTATTGTCCTGTCATTAAATGTTGGATAATTGAGACATCTGAGAGGCAGGAAAAAAAAAAAGAATGCTTTGGTAATTAAAAAGCTCCTAGGGAGACCCATGCAATTATAGGCTTGTTTGAGATGTTACTTTACAGTGAATAATGGAATGGTTAATGCAGAACTCCTGCTTCTGGTCAGTGTGGACCTATGAAATGCAGCTTTGTACAGCTGCTGTTTTTGTTAAGGTTAGTTTCTGGTAAGTGGTTGATCTGTGCTGCTTATTTAGGGTCAAAATGCGGTGCAGTATTGGCAAATGAATGGTACAGTTATTAGAGGGCACTGTATGTGAATTGAGGACTGTTCACTATCAGTGTCACAGTGTGATTGCAAATGATGACTCATTGCTGACTCTGGTTTGTGGTGCTCATCTGTGGTCCTGCACTGCCTCCCATGACTGGCGATATGCAGTGCAACCTAAAACTGATACTGGTGCAGATGGCTAATGATGGAAGGGGTAGTAAATGATGAAAAGGACTTGTTAACAGCACATGATCTGAACAGCCTGATAAATTGGGAGCAGGCAACCATGCATTCTTAATATTGCTAAATGCAAAGTTAAACATTCAGGAACAAAAAACATAGCCCACTTTGTAGACTGCGTAAACTGTGTCATTGTCAGTCTCAGTATTGTAAGGAATGGGCAGGATTTAATTGTAAGGAGCTTTCTCGGTGGGCAGTTAAATAGATATAAATCTATAGTAACATCACATGATCAAGTGGAGTTTTCTTGAGGAAGTCTATGGCCTGTGCTTTGAGAAAGACTTGGATCACTTCGTTTAGTCTGAATTCAGGGTTCTCCCCTCAAAAGGCATGCCTCTGAAATGACTGCTGCAGAGTTAGATGTGGCTCTGGTGAGACGTAGTAGGTGTTCCCAGCAGAGTGCTGAACAGCCAGCATTTCATGGAGGCTTTTAGTACATGAGGTAGAGGGATAGTATTTAAAGTAACATCATTTTCTATCAGAATAATGTAGACTCTTTTTGGAAAGCTTTGTGAATATGAAACCAAGTAATAGTCTGAGGTATAAATTAAGGAGAAATATTCTGTTACCTTGTTCCTTTGAGATCCTTGATTACTTCATCGAATCAAATTATTGGAAAATAGTGTACTTTATTTAAAAGCCTAAACTAAATAATCTGATTTTCTGTGGCTGAGTGTAGAAATGTTACTACAGTTTCTGATTTAATGGACACTTTTTTTCTCGAGAGAAATAAGTCTGAAAAATGCAGTGTGAGAAAAATGCCTTTGAAGACAAATCTTAAGGGTGGAACTGGAAGAAAATGGCTTCATTAAAAGGTTTGACTATTGCAGTCTTATTTGCTTTGCACTTTCAAAACATACCTTATTGTCATAAAAAAAAAAAAATACTCCAGATTTTAAAACTGTAATAACGAAATAAGAACTTTATAATGAATCTTGATGAAAGAGTAATATTTAAGATAGATGGTTAGCTTGTCACTTCTTGATGTTCTGCAGTGTTTAATCCACCAGCCTTGACATTCTTAGAATAGCTTAAATAATTGTCTGGACTTGTTGAAAACAATCCAGGAGTGTGAGCCATCCTGTGTGTAAGGCTTGGTTTGTGTAGCAGCAAGGAGAGTTGTGGAGCCCTGCTTTCTTCATGGTGCCATCTGCTTGATGCAGAGGACTTGTGCAAAACCTGAGGGTGCTCTTATTTACCAGTCACACAGCTCCACGTGTCTTTTTCTAGATTGAGAATCAGATGGGATTTTTGAAACCTCTGGCAAGTTGTGATGTTTTCTCTCCTTTTTCTTGTTCTGAGGTGAGCAATGTATCAGAAAACAAGAACAATTCAAGTGATCCCTAGAAAAAATTAAAGGATCCTGAGGGGATGAAATTGTGGTGTTAAAACTGAATGCAGCTAATGATTCAATCTGTCTCGCTTGTCCAATCTATTAAGAAAACTTGGTGCTTATTCCAGTACCGAAGTAAGATGGAAGAAAACTTCCAGGAATCTAATGTTGACTGAACAGCAGCTGAGGCTCAAGTAAGGAGTCGTTAATATTTTCATTGATAGGTATTGCTGATTTGTATTTTCTATTAATTTTTTCATTGGTTAGGGTTATTAGCTTCTCTTGTTAGTTTTTAGCTTCCAAAAGGCTTTAATTGCTGTTGGAAGACTTTCATTTTAATTCTGTTGCACTAAATACTTCATCTAGAGTAGCGGTGGAAAATCTGTCTGAAACTTTCTTCCTTCTTAAGATTTTTCCTGAATATCTTTGCTGCTCTTCTAGTCAATACCAAATGGTATTTCCATATTTTCTCACTCTCTTTAAGTACTCTTAGATTTGAAATCCTGTCTGCTGTACTGCATGAATGACCAAAGCATGGCTGTGCCATGTTCTCATGACACTTGAATCTTTGGAATCTTTAAAAATACTGAACTTCTTTGAAAAATTTTCTAGAAATAAGTTACTGTGCATATGTTGAAGGCTGAAAATTCTTGTGGCTGATTTTATTTTTGCATGCTAGAGAAGGATGGATTCATGAGTTCTGAATGAATATGCAACTTGCCTCAGCATTTTCTAAGTACGTGACACATCTCAGAAGTTTCTTTTTGTCATCCCTGCAATGGTATCAGAATATGTAAGGTTTTCTGCTGCAGGACAGATTATTTTTTTCTGTTCTTATAAATATGATTTCTGCCACTGAACGTTTTGTAGGATGCTGCTGGCTTCATACGGGTTCAGAAAGTGTTTAAATGTGATTCCTTTGAACTTCTGAAGATGGACATACTTTCCAGTCCCAAGGAAGAATACAAGGCTTCTTAGCTCCTTTAACTTGGATATTAAAAAAAAAAAAGTCCCTTTTTGAAAATGAAGGAGGAATTGCTGGCATGTGAATAAAGGCAACCTGTTTTCTTGTACATGATGTATTTGAGTAGTTTGACAGAAGTCGTGAGGTGTGGCTGTATATTTACATGAAGATTAATTCCTTGCTGCTTGAAAAATCAAAATCATTGGCAAATGAGCACACTGGATTTTTAATTGTTGTTGTTTCCTTCATGGAATGGAATAGAATTACTAAGAAATATATTGTTGGTGGTTGATAGGGCCTGCTGAAGAATATTTAAGAATTTTGGAGCTGGAAACGTGTTTTCCTGAGCTGCTGTGTGGAATGGGGGAAGGTCTTATAGCACTCTGCAGTTTGAGTAGAGAATTCTGCCCAAGGGCTTTCTTCTTGGTGGCTGAGCCCCATTAAGCGTGGGTGCCAGACATGACTTTTGCAGGGTCTTGATGGTTGTGTGTCCTGGCCTGCTGAGCAGCTTTGGGGGAGAATCAGAACTAGCGTATCCATGGCATGTTCTTTCTAGCTGAGCTGGGATAAAAAGGAAAACATGCTAGTTCTGCTCTGATGGGAAAACCACATATAGAGAACCAGTGCTGAAAGAACCAGTGCACATTTGCACTTTTACTTGCTGCTTGTTGACTCTATTGCTGGAGGGAGGAAAAAGGCCTGAGACTTTTCTGTTACACTTTCTATATAGCTGTTTATAGCCACGTCTTCCGTGAGTTATTTTGATGTGAAGAAATGACTTAGAAGACGACGATGGCTCTTCTGCTTCTGGAAGGTCATTGCATGAACCCTCAGGAAATGCTAAGAACAGAAGATTCAGTGGCTCAGGGGACTGAAATGGTGCAAAGGGAATATTTTTCCTGCCTCACAAGAATGGTCTCCTCTGTTGAGAGTGCTGCTGCCCTGCTTTTCTAATCACGGATCTTGTGTTTCTTCTTACTGATTTCCTTTTTCTAGCAGTGGTCTTTTGCTGAAAAGCACAGTAGATATTTCCTACAATAAACTTGCTAGAAAAGGGACGTTCACAGTTTAGAACATGGGGAGTGTGCTGTCTTGTTCTCAGGAGGTTATTGCCATACCTGCTCGTGAGCTCAGTGGAAGGTGAATTCAATTCAAACATTAATCCAGGCAGACTTGGCAGGAAGACATCGAGTGCCCTTGAAACTGCATGTGTTTGTGCAGTGTGGACGATGAGCACAAACGAGCTATGTGACGAGAGAAAGTTAGCAATAACCTTTCGAGATGTGTGTTTGTGTGCTGAAAGCCGACGACTTGGCAGGACCAAAAATAGCTTCGCAGATGGTGCTTGGCACGGCAGCTCGCCGCTCGTGCGCTCCTCACGCTGCCTGTCACTCACGTCGCCCAATGGCTGCCTGGGGATGCGGGACAGTGAGTGTGAGCTGGGCTGGCAGGAGGCGGCGAGGTCAGACGTCAGGATCGCACTACGCATGGCTGAGTCAGTGGCTGCGAGGAACTGAGCTGAATTAATAGCTACAGGGGGGTGCGTCTCTGAATGGACTGTGGAGCTACGATCTCTTATCCTTGAGGGGAAGATGACGGAGGAAAAAGTATGGCTGGCTCCTGCTGCGCTGGGCTACTGAAGAGAGGATGGAGATACCAAATATGCTGAACTTAACAAGTAATGCCAAAGGATGCTGATCTGGCTTTCAAGGCTGTCTTCTTGGGAGGAACAGAATTCCTTTGTGCTCTGATTCCCAAATTATTTCCGTGCTTTTGTGTTTCCTCCCTGATAGATACAAGAGGAAGGTGTGTATGTGTTAAAAGGAATAATCTGTGGGTAATGCTCAGGAACAGAATGAGTTAAGGGGAGAGTGCTGTCCTTTGTGTGTACTGGTCAATTTACATATCTGCTGACAAAGAACAGGCTTAGGGGGAGAAAGGGGGGCATAAGCGTTGTGTAAGTCCTAGTGATAGGAACAGAACGGATTTGATTTCATCTGATGCCTTGCAGAAGTATTGCTGGTACTTATTGTATATAGAAAGCTCTTTATCTGCGTTCTACAAGTGTTGATTATGTGAATCATCCTAGGAATAGACTGGATCTAAGTTCTTATGTTAAGATGAGTTACTTCATATAGGTCTAGAAGATAAAGGGTGAAAAATAGGGGTAAGATCTTAAATAATCCAGTGCTGTGTCCTCTACATTTACATTTAGATTTATGGCTTTTTCATGGCTGTTTTCTTTGGCTTTTATGTTAGTTTACCACCATAATTCTGTAGACAAACCCTGTTTTACAAATCATGTGTTTATTGGCAGTGTTCAGTAGGATGCACGCACACTTTTTGTATTGGAATACGTGCTAATTGTTTTGGCAGTGAAATTAATTCAGTTTAATGACTTCTTTTAGTCATTAGTAATACATTCATAGCAGTATGTTGTTATGTATAAAGACAAATGGAAGCCCTTCTTTCACCAGTGACTCTGATGCATCATTAAATTGAAGGGCATTCACTTCTTTTAAAGAAAGCTCTTCCTTTACTGCAGAAACACAAAGCATGTTGGTATGACAAGCGTGTCATTTTGATGGTACTTTCCTCCTTTACTCCATATTAAATAGGCTTCCTTAAAGCCTTTAGCTTATTTGGTTTTCTTTGTTAGGTAACTGCATTTAAAGAAAATGCCTCTTCCCTGTTACAAAGGCAGAGCTGTCTTTATCTGTGACTCAATAGGAAAACAAACTCATTTATTTATCAGACGTTCTTGAATGGGTGCAGTGCTGCTGTCCCAGTGTTCCTTTGGAGCCAGGAAAAGCAGTATAGTGAAATTCTGTGTAGGCTGAGTATACCAATATTCATAGGGCTGCCTTCTTTGGCGGTGATCGACAAAGCAAGGCAGCATTGACCTCCTCTTGGTAAACTTCTGTGAGCTAGCTACATAGGGTAGCCTACATGATGGTTTTTTTCCAGCTTAGTTTTAAATTAAGTGCTGTTATTAAGCATCTAGGAATAACATTTTGCTTAAATGCTGCTTTTGTTCCTCTGTTGTATCCACAGCTTCCAAGGTGCAGTGTGCAGATGTTAACCATCTGGGAAATAGATTGAAAGCTGGGAGTTGCGAGTATTTTCTTTTAGAGAAATAGAAATCTGAAGCTATAATGACTTTCTTGGAGGCTTGTAATAATGCACTGCCCAGAATGCTCTTCACTGTTGTAGGCTGACATTACAAATTAATACAGTGTGACAGCCAGGTGCTGCATAAGACCAGTGGTTTCCTGGCAGTTTTAATTATCCGTGTCTCACTGCTGTTGGGAAGTACTGGTGTTGTACTGGGCTGCCTAATGTGTCTGAGAACAGTTTGTTCTTTCAAGTAGGGCTGCTCTGCTTTTGTTGTTCCTTCTTTTGTCAGGGCAGTAGCTGCAGTGACACAATGGAGAGCTCCCTGCTTCAGCACTGCTTTGGTTTGTCTGCGTTATCAGGGTTCATTACCTCCAATTTCTACCAAAGGTTAAGACTTCATCTGCAAAATGCACTGGCAAGTCTCAGTTAGCAGTCTGAAAATCTGCTTAAAATTATTGTAAAGATACGGAGAGACAGCAAGTGTATTGGTCTGACTTGATAATGGATCAAATCAAATAACTCTTAACAGGCTTTGCATTGCTGCTGTGATGCAGAGTTTTTTGGGTTGGTTTTTTTTTTTTTTTTTTTGCATTTCCCAGTGGAAACTGCCACCTGTCCCCAGTGGTTTTGTTGTGAGAGGAAGAAAATGACATTACAGATCTTCTATTAGGGGAAAAAAGTATATTTAGTAGTCTTGATGTATTCATACTTTGTTGAACATTTGCAACTTCTTCAGCCTCTTAGTAGTAAAATATGTCCCAGGTTGTCCTTCCTTTTTGGTGGTAGCTCCCTTTTCAGGGTGATTAAACACCTGGTACAGTGACACAGCTCTGCAGGTCCCTTTCTTTATGTTCTTTGCTCTACAATATGCAAAGCAAAGGAGTTTAAATCTGAACAACATTGTATTTCACTGGTAGTATTTAGCTTGGTGTACATGCTGTAGAGCAAGAGAACTGCAGACTTCTGTCAGATGCATCTTCAATAGACCAAAGAAATACACTGAATTTCTTCTCCATTGTGATTCAACAGCGGTGTGTTTTAAAACCGATGCTTAAATGGCTGTTAATAAGATGAGGGAAGATTCATGTTTAAATGGTGCTTTCTCATAGAACCATGGAATGGTTTGAGTTGAAAAGGGGCCTTTAAGATCATCTAGTTCCTGCTATAGGCTGGGACACCTCCCACCAGACCAGGTTGCTCACAGGCCTGTGCAGCCTGACTTTGAGTGCTTCCAGGGAGGGACATCCACAGCCTCGTTGGACAACCTGTTTCAGTGTCTCACCACTCTCACAGTTAAGAATTTGTAATATCTAGTTCAACCTACCCTCTTCCAGTTTAAAGCCCTTTCCCCATGTCCTGTTGCTGCATGCCCCTGTAAGTCCCTCCCCAGCTTTCCTGCGGGACCCTCCAGGTACTGGAAGGCAGCCCCAGTAGGAGCGTGGGTGTGTGGCTGAGCCTCCAGCCTCCCTCGTGGGATTCTGGCTGACTCAGGATTGCTTGCTGTAGCACCTGTTTTTCTCCTGAGAGAGATTATTAACCAGGGCTCATCCCACTGCTGTGTGAACTCTGAATCACTGCTTTGAGAGTAATGCGGCTTAAGATAGTTTGCTGAATTAAGAAACACATTTTTAATTGCCTTTCCTGTTGAAGAGTAATTTGTGCCTGCACCGCCAAAATGCGTGATAGGTTCAAGTATCCTCACAGAGGTTTGGTTTCATTTTCTCTTGTATTTCCCTTAGTTAAGGAAACTGAAGCACTTGGCTGTTCAGAAATGGGCAGTCGTACTTTCTGATACCATGAAGTGCTGTATACGCGCTACTCAGGTTTCTTGCAGCGTGGCTAAAAGCATTATCAGGGCCAGGATCAAAAAGCTTTGTTAAAGGTGATCACGTGGCTCTATCAGGATTTGCTGAGGTGAGCCCAGTCACAGGGCTGCTACGTGCGCGTTTGTGCGGGGCAGTTGGTTGCTATCATAACATCACGCTTCAGGGGCAGGAAGGCTGTGACTGTTTCTGGGGAAGTTCAGCTGTATGTTACTGATCAATTGTCATGGATGAACTGGGTTCCTCTGTTTTGAGTTACGTTTTAACTGTAGGCTACAAACTGACCGTTTCTGATGTTTTGCCATCATTTCGTACCTGCTTAGAAGGCTGTATTTCATATACACTGCTATATGGGGAAGAAAAGGTGCAGAGGTTTTCTTAAATTGTTGATGCCTTTGAAAGGAACTTTTGCATATTTTACTTTTATGATGCAGAATTACCTTTCCTCTATTAGAAGAGCGAAACAGGTAAGGAGATGCATTAGCTGTGCTGAAATGCCATACATCTTTACCCAGTCAGAATAGCACTGAAGGCCCCGTGGAGAGTGCTGTTTTATTTTAATGGACGTATTTCAATCATCTTGATTCTTAGCTCATAATTCTGAGCCCTTCCAGCCATGAGCAAGGCTTGCAGTTGTTTTGCCTCGTTCAGTAGACCTTTGTCTGACTTCACAACTTCGAGATGCATGTCTTATTGCAGCACATTTTAAGCTTGGCAGGAAACAGTATTGCAGTAGATTCTCTCTGCACCAAACTCCTCCTTCGTTGGATACAAGCTCTTTCCTTCAAAATGGCGTGGGGGGAAGCTGAAAGACATATTTCTTTGTTTTGTACTAATACCCCTTTGAGGCCAATTTCAGCACTAATGTAAACTAGTAAAGATTTATCCTGTCTTTTGTTCTGATTTACGTTCCTCTTCTTATTAGTCACTGATACTGAAGTTGAAATGCGTCACGTTAGATGCTTACTTCTTGATCTAGTCTTGTGGGGAAACTTGGGGGGATGGGGTTTGGTCATGACTTTTAAGTTACTTAAGAGGATGTTCTGCTCTACTTGCTTCTGCAGTCAGTGCTTTTTAAAGTTGTCATGCCCTTCTTAGCTAAGTCCTGATTCTTACCTCTTCTTGTTCTTGAATTCTACAGCATTCCTAGCAGTGATCTTTCAGGTCTCTTGGTAAGCTGTGTGATTCACAGGCTGCAAGCAACTGGGGCATCGAGGCTCCTGTGGGAAATGTTGACCCATCTTTGTCAGATGCTGTAGCTGTCCACGCTTCTCAGTTACACCGTGCCTGGGGCTTCATCAAAGTTCTGCAGTTGAACCTGTTTCTTATAAAAAAGGAGTGTTGCCATGCCTGTGCTTAAATGACAAATAGCAAAGGAACTAATTTAAGAATTCTGGTGGGGTGCAAGGGGACAGATGTCTGTTCTCTGCTGATATAAAATCATTTTAAAGAGTACAAATGAAAGGCAGAAGTATTTTCAGTGAAATTCAGCAGTGACTTTTGTACATTGCTGTTTAATTTTTAGGCAATTTCTGAAGGTACTGGACCTTGAAACTGAGAGGCTTTGTTGATAGCTTTAATAACTAATTGCAAAACAGAATCAGTATTCTTGATTTAGGAAATGTAACATAACCACAGTTTAAAAAGAAATCTTTAACGGTTAATTAAAATTTGCTAGTTTGGAACAAATGTCATTCTTGTTACTGACAGCTCTAAGAGTCTCAGCTTAGATAGTACACTTCATAAGTCTCTTACTCTATTGTTTCTTATGAGAGTAATTGACAATTTTAAAAAGGAAGCACAAATGTAAACCCGTGGCTGGTATGTTTTGTTGCATTAACTGGTGTGAGGCTGACCTCCTTTTAGAGGGCAAGTTGCAAGAAAACAAACAAGCAAACCCTGAAGAGACAAGTAAGCAGCTAAGTCTGTTCTAAAAGCCTGTACTCTGATAAATGTTTTCCAAACCAGGTTTTACTGGAGAAAAAAAAAAATAAAAAGAGCCCTCTCTTTTGATTTCATTGTTCAATTACAATGCTTAATCTAACAGTAAGAATCAAAATAAAATACTCAGCTGTGCTTGACTGACTTGTTCTGGAAGGGATTTCTGTGAGTGTGATTTGCCAGGCAGTCTCCAACTGATCAAGCAGCGTCTCTTTGTAGATGATACAGCAATAACCAGATAATTTGTGCTGTCAATTTAGTGTTCCAAACCATTGATTACTTTTGTGAATGTGGATATGAGTACAGCAAAGAAAGAAAATGGATGTGGATAATATTAATCTTCGGTTTATGCTCCATGTATGTGTTTTGATGTCTTTGAAATTTCAATGTACAATGTTTCAGACATCTTGAAATGTGGAACATTTCTCTTCTGTTTCCAGCACCTCATCTCGTATTGCTAAAGGAGCAGACTGTGCAAAAATGAGCCTTCATGGTGCAAGTGGTGGACATGAGAGATCGAGGGACAGACGCAGATCCAGTGACAGATCTCGTGACTCATCCCATGAAAGAGCAGAGTCTCAGCTCACTCCATGCATCAGAAATGTTACTTCACCAACAAGACAGTACCATCCTGGTGTGTTCAGATCTTTAGCATTTCAGGATTAAAATTTTTAAGTTTAATTGCCAGTTTGTTAAAGGAATACAATAGAAAGCATACAGACCTCCTGTGTGTGCCCTGGGCTGGAAGTACCTTTTTTTTTTTTTTCTTCCCTAGATCATAACATTTATATATTCTTACATGATTCTTATTTAATATAAATTGCAAGAATGATCTAATTCTCCTAAAAAGAGAATATTTTCCCCTTGGCAGGGTTTGGGGTTTAGCATTATAGTAAAAGGAAAAACTTCTTTTTTTTTAATGTAACAGAATTTGTGGAGGTTTTTTTGTTTTGTTTTTGTTTTGTTTGTTCATTTGTGTTGGTGTTTTTTTGGTACCATAATACTAAATACAAACTGTGATGAGTAGCTCTTGTATTATGTTGAGCTGCTTTTTCAATTGTGGAATGCTAATTTTTTTTTTTTCTAATGAAGAATTTGGGGAGACAAGGCAGGTTTGGTGTGAACCTCTTTGAAGTTCAACAAGGCCAAATTAAAAGTTTGTGCACGTGGGTAGGGGCAATCTTAGATGTCAGTACAGTATGAATGATGAATTGATTGAGAGTAGGACTTAGAATGGTTTGGGTTGCGAGGAGCCCTTTTATGATGGCCAGACAGTAGAAACTTTGTGTTCTTATACAGAAAGTAGTTACTTTTGAATGTTTCTTTAACTAAAGAACAGCTTTTGTTGAATAAGTCTGTCAGTTTGCCATGCTATGTTTCTGGAAACCCATAAATTGCATAGGACTCATGTAAGACTAATAGATTGTGTTGTTTTTCTTTTCCCTCCACCTCGTGCTCTCTTAAGATCGAGAAAAGGATCATAGTTCATCTCGACCAAGCAGCCCCCGCCCTCAGAAGACTTCCCCTAATGGTTCCAGTGTTAGCATGGGGAACAGCAGCAGGAACAGTAGCCAGTCAAGTTCAGATGGAAGCTGCAAGGCTGGTGGAGAAATGGTGTTTGTGTATGAAAATGGGAAAGAGGGAGCTCGGAATGTAAGAACTTCTGAACGGGTAACACTCATAGTGGACAACACCAGATTTGTTGTCGATCCTTCTATCTTCACTGCACAACCAAACACAATGTTGGGCAGGTTTGTATCTTTTTATTTTCTTAGTCTTCTACCTACAGAAGTGAGTAATTCAATATGTATACATATTTTTTTTTTTTTTTTAAGATAAACTGTTTAAAAAGCTACTGATCTCATTGCTACTTTAATCTAACACTTGATGTTATCAATTTGTGAAAGTCTTTAAGTGAAAGAGTTCTCTACTTGGCAGAGGTGCCAGTGGACATCTATTACAGCAGTTTGCAACTGCATTAACACTTCATATGAGCATATGAAATTTCCTTCTTGCTTGGCATCACTTCTGTATTCAGTCTGCCTTATGCTATCTTCTGATTTTTAACCTAATTGCTTCATAAAGCACTTCTGACATAGATGATGTTTTTCAAAACAGCATGAAAGAGAACTTGTAGGTGTTTTTGGTGATAGTGTTTTTTCTTAATGGACCTGTCCAGACAGCATTCAAGCTCAGATTTATCTTCTAAAATGCGTTAGAACAGGGTAATGTGAAATGGGCATTATCAGTGTAACGTGTCAGTCTCACAGCAAAGAGAACTAGTGTTGCAAATGGACAGTAGTTGAATGAAAGTCCACGTAACTCGTGCTTAATGCTTGCTGCAGAAACTATAATAAGCAACATAACATCATGTTTTGTAGGTGGGAAGGAATGCTGTACTTTAATTGCTTGGATACTGACTGTTTCGCTATTAAAATGGGACTTTTTTCAATCCCTAGTCACATAATATTTGAAAATGTATATATGAAGCTATTTGCTGAGGCATAGATAAATGTATGATGAAACAATTTCATGCTTTAAACATGCACTGTGAGGGATAAATAGTACCTTGGTTCCCTGTTTTGTGAGAAGTCAGGGGCAGAGTTGCAAAGAGCCAGAAAAACTGTTTTGTGTAAATGGTAAAGAAAATAAGTACAAATAACCTGAAGTAAATTAAAGAATTGATGCAAGGTGTTTGTATATTTACAATCAAGTTATATGTAAATAAACAGGAATGTCACAAAGTGGTAATGTATCAGAATGAGGTTATGTGGTGAAACTGTCTCTTTTTTTCATGTCAGCCTCCAAAGAAATGGTATTGGCTAATGCACTAGATATTTTTTTGTGTGTGTTGCTGAGTTATTCTCCCTCAGGGATTGGTTCAAGGCACAAATCTATTTTATTTTTTATCAATTCAAAAGTAGGTTAATAAAAATATGGAAATACTGTTCTAAAATGCAAGCTATTTATAAAACCATTTTCCCTGGTGTCAGCTCACGGGTCACTGGGTAGGAGCTGCTTAACTAGAATGCACTAGGAGGTAAGAGAATGGCTTCTTGGCCTTAAGCCTTTAAGCTGTTAGACTTCCATTTATTTAAATACATTTTGGCTTTAGAAGTGGTCAGAAAATGCACATCAAATCATTTGAGTACCATTTTTGACATTTTTACTTTTAAGGTTCACAAAAAAACCCAACACCTAGTAGGGAGTTCTAACTGAATTTCTTATTTTCGAGCAGGATGTTTGGATCAGGCAGAGAACATAACTTCACACGTCCCAATGAAAAAGGAGAGTATGAAGTGGCAGAAGGAATTGGGTCCACTGTGTTTCGTGCAATTCTGGTGAGTTTTTATGGAGGAAGAGGTACTAAAAGCATTGTTAGGACAAGTGCTCTATGTACTAAGGAAAGTTAAGTTCTTGAAATATTGCATTTTGGTTGGGCTTTGGTTGAATCTTGATATGAACTTTCCCTGGGTTTTCTGGACACGTGTGTAACACCAGGGAGAACACATGAGGCCAACAAAAAAAAAATCTGTTCATCTCCTGTGGGTCTAGTTGGCCTGGTTTAGATATATTCAGCCCTTCTTGTGCTGAAATGAGGGAAAACCCAACCAGTACTTGAAGTGAACTTTCTGCAGGTAATGGGAGAAAAGCAGTCTTTAATGTGAGAAGGAAAGATCTTCCTACACAAGAACTAAAACTGTTAAACTGCTTTGTCAGCAGAAGTGGAATGTCAAAAGCTGAGGGAAGTATACATAAAAGGCAGTATATATGCAACAAGATGACCAGCAGTAGTAGACGTTGCTTAGAAAATGATCCATGCTAGAGCTTGCTGCTCTGAAAGCAGCTATCTCAGAAACTGTATGAATTCAAGGATAATAATATTCATAATTTTTTGATGCATATTGCTTTCTTATGTTTTAGAAGGGTTTGTTGTGGAAAAATAATTTCAGCTTTGAGACTGAAGTGTATCTGTCAACAGATGTTTCATACATTGTATTTTTTTTTGTTTACTGTATTACTTCAGGATTACTACAAGACTGGGGTGATACGCTGTCCTGATGGGATATCTATTCCTGAATTGAGAGAAGCGTGTGACTACCTCTGTATCTCTTTTGAGTACAGTACTATTAAATGCAGGGATCTCAGTAAGTATGCACTTTATTAAAATGAATTGTACAGCCTAACTTAAGCAAACATCTGAAGGATTAATTGCAGATTTTTCTTTATTGAAATAAGGAACACGTCTGATACTATATGAACAAAATCCGTCCTTTTTTTCTTAAAGTAGGGCTCCAAATGGATATGCAGCTTGTGAAAAATCATGTTTTAGATATTGAAATATGTGATACTCAAATATTTTAGTGCCCTGGTTGGAAGTGTGTAATAGTTAAGCTGTGCTGATTTATCTGTGGTAGGGATACACTAGCATTAAGTGGTATCTTGTAGAAGAGCGGGAATGGAAGTTATTCAACTCCCTGCCCATGAAAACTGAGCTGTACTGCTAGTGAAAGTAGTAGAGTTGTGCTGGTGGTGCGTCATGGTTATGAGTGTGCAGTGTATGTCCAGCTGGTGTCTTCCCTGAATGCAGCCAAAGCTTTGGCCAGCAGGTCAGATCACCTGGCCATGTCTCTGGTTGCTGTGATTTTGTGGTGGCTGTGCAGTTGTAAGACATGTAAGATATGTACAGGGCACCTGTGCCTTCACCAGCAGCGCCATGGCTTCACTACGTGTTGCCTGCTCAGTCATTCTGTCTTAGCAGGATTTCAGAGCTGATGCTTTGAGGATTTTGAGAGGATTTTGGTTTTAAACTGCCGCTTATGAAAAGTGGGTGCATGCGTTATTCCTTCAGCAGCAGGCTTAAATAGTGCTGCTTTTAGGAAACCCAAGAGGAGTCTTGTGTGCAACTTCCTCACATTGAGGGGCAGTAAAAACATTTAGCAAGTCCACTGGAAGTTGTGCCACTGTCTACCCAGTGAATGTGAATGTCCTACCAGCAGGACAGTGCTGTCAGTTAGAACTCCTGGTGCAGCTTACGGTGGAAATGGGAAAAAGTTCTGATCATATTCAAACTAATGAACTAAGTGTCTTTACAGCTGTCTGCAGTAAATACTGTAAATACAGAGTTCTGTGTTTCTTGCTCCTGCCCTCATTTCTTAACCAACTTCAATGCTTTTTAAAATGTTCCAGGTGCTCTCATGCATGAGTTGTCAAATGATGGTGCTCGCAAACAGTTTGAGTTTTACCTCGAAGAAATGATTCTCCCCTTAATGGTTGCCAGTGCCCAAAGTGGTGAGCGGGAGTGCCACATTGTTGTGCTGACGGATGATGATGTTGTTGACTGGGACGAAGAGTATCCTCCTCAAATGGGAGAGGAGTATTCGCAAAGTAAGGTTATTTTGTTTCTGCCTTGCTGCTCCATGGTAGTAAAAGTGCTCATCTAACTGATGTATGTGTGAGCACTCCTCATAACATCCAGATGCTTCAAAAAAATTAGCTTTGTCCGTTCTGTTCACTATTTTGCTTCATTCAAGTCTATTTAAGAAGAGGAGCTAATTTTTACTGTTAGAAGGCATTTAAAGTTTCTGACTTTGAAGGCTGAACTCCCTAGAATGTGTAAAGGAATTACATCTTACCCGGGGGAAAAAAAAATCCTTTGTTGAGGATGCATTGAGAGTATTTAGTGTGGTTTGTGAGTTCTTTTACTACATGTATTAAAAACTAAATGATAAGAAGAATTACCAGATGCAACCAACCAGTTTCACAGTGCCTTCTGCCACTTTTTTTCTGGTTTCTGTTTCGTGTGTTTTGAGGAGCTTTTAGGTCTTTCCCACTCCTTCTGGAGTAACAAACAGTTATATAAAGCAGGACAATGAAAAAAGATAATGAAACCTTATTTCTAGGACCAGAAGCTGAATCATTTGAGTACAATTTTTCCTCATTAAAATGTACTTTCAGTTATTTACAGCACAAAGTTGTATAGATTCTTCAAATACATTGAAAATAGAGACGTTGCCAAGTCTGTTTTGAAGGAAAGAGGGCTCAAGAAGATCCGATTGGGCATTGAAGGTAAGGCTTTATGATCATCTGTACTATTGAAGATACAAGGGTTGATTCACCTTGTGGGGTGACATCACTGACAGTAGATGACAACATGGCTGGGGGGAGTGGTAGTCAAAAAACAACTGGTCCAGCTGGAAACCTGATTACAGGCTTGGCTGCTCCACAAGACTTACATAGCTGCTGAGTAGCTTACATGGTTTATAGCATCTTAGGGCTGCATCTCATGCTGTTCCCCTTCAGTTTTCATGAGAATCTTCTCTGTTCTTGCTCTGCTTCATTTGAAGTCCTGGAGTCCTTTTACAGCTTTTATATGTTCTGTTCTTGGTCTCGTGTCTTTTTCTGGGCTCGAAATGAAAAATCTAAGTTGCATCTAGCTGTTTTCTTTTAGGAAATGCAAACCTATTAAATGCATCACTGAAGTGCAAAGAAATATTAATCTGAAATCTGTTCAGTGGAACAGGCTGCCCAGGGAGGTGGTGGAGTCTCCTTCTCTGGAGATGTTCAAGACCCACCTGGACACCTACTTGTGTGACCTGGTGTAGGGAACCTGCTTTGGCAGGGGGTTGGATCATGATCTCTGGAGGCCCCTTCCAACCTCTACGATTCTGAGCAATTCTGTGATTCTGTGAAATAAGCATCTTGTGCCTTGAAGAAGCTGATGGGTAAAAATCTCAGCTCTGGCATTGTGAAAAACAAGTACAGTTAGTTGGCTTAGATTTTTATCATGGATGTAACAACTGGGCTGCTCTCTATTGCGTTTTCTTTGATTGTTGACCCAAATATTTAAAAATACAGCCTTTTGTCACTTGTCAATTTCTAGCATTCACACACCAAGTTGTCATGGTTACGTTTGTAATTTGCCAACGAAAAGCAAATGCATCAAACACTTGTGAACTTAAAAATAAGTTCAAGTGAACAAAGCATGAGCCTCCTAGCTGACATGCCATTAAACTACCAAGAACTGTTTCCATCTGTAATGCTGGCTAATAACAGATTATTTTTGCTGGCATTTGTTTTAGACAAAGGGCAACAGTTTGACTCAATGCTCGCATGCCGTAGTTACGTGCAACTTTCTAGTAATGAAAATTGCTGCTTAGAGCACAGGAGGAAAGGATTGGTCTAAAACTATATTTTCTTAGCTTGGGGAAGCTGGGAGGATGTGAGATGAATTGCAGTGCTAGGATTCTGCTTGAGGACTTGAACCGCAGATCAAAGTGGCACTGCTCTCTAGTTTTGAGGTCTCTTTTTGAGGTCTCACTTCACAGGTCAGTGTTCACAGAGCAACTGGCTTTGCTGTGGAGCTTGGAGAGTTGTCTTGGAAACATCTGCATCATCAGGAGCATTGCAGCCTTTTTTTATTACAGCTTGTGTGGTAGTGCAGTCTCTGTCTCTGTGTTGCCTTTTCTTATATAACATCAAGAACAGCACAGCTGAGTGTTTCCATTCTGGCTGCTGATGGTAAACAAGTGCTCATCTTCATTATGCTTCATGTGTTTCTCATACTGTTTAGTTCAGGGATTTCTTTCACCAGAAAGCAGTGTTAACTTCTGCCGTACTGTAATGTTTCTTAGGTTACCCTACATACAAGGAGAAAGTGAAAAAGCGACCAGGTGGAAGACCAGAGGTGATTTACAACTATGTCCAGAGGCCGTTTATTCGGATGTCCTGGGAGAAGGAGGAAGGAAAGAGCCGGCATGTTGACTTCCAGTGTGTGAAAAGCAAATCTATTACAAACCTAGCAGCAGCGGCAGCAGATATACCCCAGGATCAGCTCGTGGTAATGCATCCTACCCCCCAAGTAGATGAGCTGGATATTCTGCCTATTCATCCTCCACCCAGTAACAGTGAGATGGATACTGAGGGACAGAACCCGCCCCTTTGATTTAGACTGATATAAAAAATAAAGCATGCTCCATTACAGCAACCCTGTACTCAATTCATACTACACTGCAATTCCAGTTTTCTTCATTGTGTAATGGTGTTTAGGATATTGCAGTATGGACCTTTGGAAAGACCAAGGGGAGTCTCTGCTTGTTTTTGAAAGGGTACAGATAAAACATTCTGGGGTTACAGTTACATGTATTTGTTCACCGGTAGGTTTGTGATGTTGATTATTTGTATGCCGGACTGTCCTCGCTCTGAAGCCCATCAAAACTGCCAGGATGCCGGGGGCTGTGTGCGTTCAGTATTGTTACACAGGGGTTAGAATGCAGGATTTGGCATTGATAGTAGCACTTTACAAATGGTTGATAAATGGAATTCCAAGCCATTTTTTATAAATCTATTGCACAATACTAACAAAGTGCTTCTATCAAAAGTATTAACTATAAATAGTTTTGCTCTGAATAGATTGACCCTTCTAAAGTTATTGCGTATGGTTGAGCACAAAACTACTTACCATTGGGTTTTTGGATTGAGGACGTGATTCAATTACCCACGTAACTCCTTGTTAAAGTTCTTCAGTGAATTTTTTCACTTGTTTGCAGCGTGAGCCATGTTCAAAAGTTGTGAACAGTGGATAGGGGCTTTATCTTAAATTTTGCCTTACTTTATTATGTTCACAAGTATTTATTTACTAAATTTTTCATAAGTGTCATGAAATAGGAAAATGCAAATGGTTCATTCTTCATTTACTGATTGTAAACGAGTTTTTCATGCAAATAAAATTTCCATTATTTTAATGGGTTTGAATTATGTGTAAGTGAGATTAAATATACAGATGAGGTTCGTAAGTTGCTTTTTGCTTTTTTCAGGGTGGTTGGAGGTGACTTCAAATGTAAGAGTGAAAAGTGGCTATTTCCTAAAATCAGATATCTGTTGTGCTGTCTGCCTTAACTCACCTTGCTAAGGGGTTTTTTTTATAGTTTAAACTGAAATTTCTAAGTAATATCATCTTTAAGAATGCAGTGTAGTGACAGAATTCCATAAGTGTCTGTAAGGCATTGATTTTTCTGTTTCCTTCAGAGCTAAAGAAATGATAAATAGGCAACTGCTTCTTGCATGCATCTTCAGCAGGGTTTTATCAAATTTATTTATCAAAGGAAATGCTCCATCTTAGAACAAGGGAAACATTTATTTTAAAAATATTTAACTGTCTAATACATTACACTTTAACAATATTTATAGTAAAGGATTCTTACAAGAAAGAATAAACAGCTTTATGGTACAATTAGTATAAGAAATATCCACATGGGGACTGTTTTGCAGTGTAAAAACACACCATACATCTGAAATGGTCATTTGCATATAAAAGCTACCACTGATGCCCGTGAGTTGCACAGTGATTAAAAAAAAATTCAAATAACAGAATCCAAAATATACAGGTATTGCAAGCTATACACAGCTAACCAAATCAACACGGAACACTGTAGCGGGTTATTCCACTTTGTCTGACATTACACATGGTAAGAATGAGTTGCATTCTGATATGGCTTTTATGAAATTCATACATAAAAGCTTCTCCATCCACTGAGTTTCACAGACTGCAGAACTCCACCAATAAATGCACTTTGATATTTGGATGTTGAAGCAAGGTGCATCATTTACAAGGGCCATGGCAAATCACTGAAATCTACGGGGCCACCCAGACCTGCATCTGCTTCAAGAAGGCTCATTATTACTGCCATCGCTGCTTCGTCGTTGCTAGGGCTGCTCGATCCCTGATCGTTGTCAATCATGTCGATGCCTATGTGGGAGTTCTCCCCTGTAAGTATAAATACAATGAGTCCGGTGTCAGAAGCTGTTCTGTTTTGTTTTGCTTGCTATGTGACTTGAGTACCTGAACTGGCTGAGCTATTCTGGGTGTGTGATCAGATCTGATAGCCAGATGCAGGGATACATCTGATGCCTGGTAGTCAGAGTACAAAGGTCAGGTCACCTCTCAGACATACCCAGGCTGTGACCCTGTCTCTCCTCCCAGCTGTTGAGAAGTACTCATAAAAAGTACCTTCAGACAGAGAAAAGGGGCTTCCAAATACACTTAAGCTACCAAAGTAGGCTGCCAGGCTCCTCTGCTTGCTACCTCTTAAGGCACAGCAGATTAGAAGCTTCACTGCTCAGCTATGTACTGCAGATGGTAAAGGCACATCATTGCTAACAGTGGTCATCCTGCTACAGCTGTCTGTGTGTTTAGCTGAAGTTGAGGCATGTTTCTGTATGCCTTCACTTACCAAGAATAGAGGAGTTATCAGAATATGGGTAACCAGAGCTATCTTGGATTTGCCCAGATAGTAATCCAGCTGAAGAAATGTCTGGAGTGCCACCGTTCAGGATCTTGGGGAAAAAAAAAAATAGAGAAGCCATAAGACAGCATGAAATGTTGTATTAAGTCTAAACTGTTGTATAGTGTAGGACTTTTAATGCGGAGAGTATGGACTTCCTGAAAAAAAAAATCCAGGACCTAAAGGCTAGTCTGACTATATGTAAACTAGGAACTGCTTTCCCTGTCTTACCTCTATTAAGCAGACAGATGATGGATCTCTTCCTTCCTGGTGGCGCTAAGTCAGCACTATGCTAAACCTCTAAATGCACTTCTGTGTAACTGCTAGAGAAAGTCCTGAGAGTATTTCTGGGTATCATCATTCTAAGTACTCCATCTGCAAGTGAGCGTAATGACAGCCAACTATGGATGCTTCTGAATTTACAAATACAGTGCCTGGAAAGTACTGTCAATTAAGACCCTCCATTTTCAGAGTGCAGTCCTCCTAGGTAGAGAGAGGCTCCACAGCTGAGCACTGCTTCTGGACTTCAAGTCTCATGCTTTTTTAGCTACAGAGCACAGCAGCACTGCGGGCATGAGAGCAAGCAAGAAACAGAAGTGCCTTCTTTGGGAATGCTAAAAAGTAGCAAGGGAACAGCTGAACTTGAACTATGGTTTTCAACAGCTCAGAAATGCACAAACTGAGTACTTCTGTGTTCCCTTTTGTGGGTGGCATCATCTAGAACTTGTGTTCTTCCTAGCAAATTTCATTTTCTAACTAAAGAGAAATATTGAGAGGCTATGCTATTAGAATTTCCAACTCTCTTCATGTAGTCTCCTTTATTAGGTTACAGTAATCCTTACATTATGTAGGTATTGAGTTACTGATGAGCAGAATGATCAAGAATGACTCTTTCTAGAATGATAACTGTTCCAGCTTGAAGTTTTATTTTAAGAACAAAGAAATCCAGAAATAAAAATATTTACTGTCAATTACGTGCTCTAGTCAATTAGTTCCTATGTACAGCCACTGTAATTTCTGGGAAAGATAAATCTGTGGCAGCGTTTGAATGCACAGAGTAAGGATATGGATAAGTGCTCTTCTTGTCTTGAACATGACAGCTGTAAGTAGCCATTTAGTGGATGACTTAAACGTAGCTAGTACCAGTGGTTGGGAAGGGAAGTGTTAGTAATGGTATGTGAATGCTACTTAAGCAATCTTAGCATGGTATGTAGTATTGACTTAACATGTCAGTGCACAGTGAGGCATCTAATTGCCATATTTTGTGCTACAGCAGTACAGTGTAACTTATGATTCATTTGCACACCGTCAGTGCTCACACTGTAGCAATTCCTGCATTCACCAGTACGTGGTGTGAGAGAGTTTCTGGACGAGCAAGAGACGGAAGGAGAGCTGTTCTTTGCAGCAGTTTTTTAATATTAAAAAAGAGCAAAACAAAGAGCAGGTGGATTTCAAAAGCTGTCATTGCTAAGAATCACTGGTCTCTGCACATTAAAGACAACGGTATTGGGATTTTAAACACCAGAATACTCTGACCTGCTGTCAGACTTCTTTGGCCGAGCAGTTTGAGAATTCCGCACCACATGTTGTTTTGTAAGCATCATCTCCGTGTGTTTGACACTACTGTTACAAGCCTGTCCACAAAGCTTGTTCTTACCTTCTTGCTGCCAGGGGAGGAGGCATCGGGCGGTGGTGTGCTGGTAATGTTCAGTGGACTTGAACCACAGCTCGATGGTGATGATCCTCTTATCCTATCGTATGGGAAATAGGGAATGAGTTTACCAGAAACTTGGAGACTCGGGTGCTGATCTCAATAGCAGGTGGCATACTTCATTTGTACAGTTTCCTCAATTTTCAGTATTATTCAAACTACCTGTAGCAACTTTTAATTTACAGCAAGATAAAAGTTTGTGGGTAACTAGTAACAAGTCCAGCTTGCCCAGTCTGTAAACTTTGCCTTCTTCCCATGGTACTTCCCTTCCCCTTATTTGTTTGTGCAGCCTAAACTGAGATGGAGCAAGGAAATGATCCTGCTTACTGAGGAAACCTCTTCTTTTCTTCTATATTGCACTTCAGTTTCTACCAGCTAAGAGTGCGAGCTGTCGCCATCACACAGATCTAGACGTGTGGAAGAGCGGAAGTTCCACCCTTCTGAGTGGAATAAGTAAAGCAAAAAGTAGGATTGCTATCCTGGACTTTAGGCGAGCCAACTTCGATCTCTTCCGGGGCCTACTTGAAGCTGTCTCATGGACTAGGGTGTTCGAAGGCAAGGGGGCCTGTGAGAGCTGGTCGACATTTAAGCAGCTCTTCTTCCAAGCTCAAGATCAGTGCGTCCCTGTGAGGAAGAAATCGGGAAAGGGTGGCAGAAGACCTGTGTGGATGAGCAAGGAGCTCATGCACAAACTCAAAGGAAAGAAGAAGGCCCATGAAATGTGGAAAAAGGGTCTGACTACTTGGGAAGAATACAGGAATGTTGTCAGGGTCTGCAGGGATGCGACAAGGAAGGCTAAAGCCTGCCTGGAATTAAATCTGGCAAAGGGGATAAAAGATAATAAAAAAGGTTTTTTCAAGTACATTAACAGTAAAAGGAAGACTAGGGAGAATGTGGCTCCCCTGCTAAGTGACGGGGGTGTTCTGGTAACGGGGGATGCTGAGAAGGCGGAGATACTGAATGCCTTCTTTGCTTCTGTTTTCAGTGAAAAAGCTCCCCCTCGGGAATCTGAGACCCTGGAGGTTAGTGAGAGGATCTTGGGAATGGAAGACCTCCCTTCGGTCAGGGACGAGGTGGTCCAGGAGTGCCTAGGCAACACCAATGTTCACAAATCCATGGGACCCGATGGGATTCATCCACGGATGCTGAGGGAGCTGGCAGAGGTGATTGCTGAACCGCTTTCTGTCATCTTTGAGAAGTCTTGGAGGACGGGGGAGGTGCCTGAAGACTGGAAGATAGCCAACGTCACCCCGGTCTTCAAAATAGGCAAGGAAGACCCAGGCAATTATAGGCCAGTCAGCCTCACCTCTGTCCCTGGAAAGGTGATGGAACAGCTGTGCTGGATGTCATCTCCAGACAACTGGAAGAAAAGGAGGTTATCAGGAGTAGTCAGCACGGGTTCACAAGGGGGAGGTTGTGCTTGACCAACCTGGTAGCCTTCTATGATGTTGTCTCTGGCTGGGTGGATAGGGGGAAAGCAGTGGATGTAGTCTACCTTGATTTCAGCAAGGCATTTGATACCGTCCCCCACGACATCCTTATAACAAAGCTGAGGAAATGTGGGATAGATGAGTGGACAGTGAGGTGGGTTGAGAACTGGCTGACTGACAGAGCACAGAGGGTCGTTGTTGGTGGTGCAGAGTCTGGTTGGAGACCTGTAAGCAGCGGTGTGCCTCAGGGGTCTGTGCTGGGTCTGGTCTTGTTCAACATCTTCATCAATGACCTTGATGAGGGGATAATGGCCACCCTCAGCAAGTTTGCTGATGATACGAAGTTGGGAGGATTGGCTGACACACCTGAAGGCTGTGTTGCCATTCAGCAAGACCTGGATAGGCTGGAGAGCTGGGCAGAAAAAAACTGGATGAGGTTTAACAAAAGCAAGTGTAGAGTCTTGCATCTGGGGAGGAATAATTCCATGCACCAGTACAGGTTGGGGGATGAGCTGCTGGAGGGGAGCTCTGCGGAAAGGGACCTGGGTGTCCTGGTGGATGACAGGTTGGCCATGAGCCAGCAGTGTGCCCTTGTGGCCAAAAAGGCCAATGGCTTACTGGGGCGCATTAAAAAGAGCGTGTCCAGCAGGTCGAAGGAGGTGATCCTCCCCCTCTACTCTGCCCTGGTAAGGCCTCATCTGGAGTACTGTGTCCAGTTCTGGGCTCCCCAGTACAAAAAAGACAAGGATCTCTTGGAAAGAGTCCAGCGGAGGGCCACGAAGATGGTGAAGGGCCTGGAGCATCTCTCCTACGAGGAAAGGCTGAGTGAACTGGGTCTGTTCAGCCTTGAGAAAAGAAGACTGAGAGGGGACCTGATCCAGGTCTATAAATATCTAAGGTGTGGGGGGCAGAATGGCGAGGCCAGACTGTTTTCAGTGTGAGTGGAGACAGGACGAGGGGAAACGGCTGGAAACTGCAGCATAGGAAGTTCCTCACAAATGTGCACAAGAACTTCTTTACAGTGAGGTGACGGAGCACTGGAACAGGCTGCCCAGGGAGGTGGTGGAGTCTCCTTCTCTGGAGATGTTCAAGACCTGCCTGGATGCCGACCTGTGCGACCTGCTGTAGGGAACCTGCTTTGGCAGGGGGTTGGACTCGATGATCTCTGGAGGTCCCTTCCAACCCCTACAATTCTGTGATTCTGTGATTCTGTGTTAAATGGGCTACTGCTGGAGAAGTGTGCTGGACACACAGAGCAGTATTATAGATGTATACTCATTATACATATTTAATACCCTTTGAGTCAGCATTTCTCACTCATTTCAATTCTTCCTATCTTGATCAGGTTGTGTTTTTTTTTTATTTAATTATTATAGAATAATGTATTTTAACTATAAAACCAACAAGTCCTGAGACTAAATGGAGGTGGGGCAGTTAGAAAGAAAAGCAGTGCAGAAGGAAGTCTCATCCTTGACAGCGTTCCTCTGGGAAGGCTGAACAGAAGGCAGTTTTGGAAAATAGTAACAGCTGGAAGGACTGGAACTAACCCAGGCTTTTCAAATGAGACATGGGTGATGAGGTATAGTGCTGCACTTACTGAAGTGAGTGTTCTGCAACTGAAAGGGAGGATCAGTTTCAGAGTATTGGTTGAACCTGAGTGACAGCATTTTTTCTTCCTTCCTATTCTTATATACAGGAAAGACACTGTGCTAAATCTGCTATTCTCTTAGATAGGCAGTGTCTGGTCTGGAGCAGAAACAAAACTAGAGGGGAGGGACTGAAATTGCAACTAGTACTGCTGCTAAGCATCTGCTGGATGAGGCCACTTTCACAGGAAGGGAACAACTCCCCAAACTAAAATTGTGACGGGAATTCTATTGAAATTAATAGTGGCACCCACTGAACGTAACGGCTCCGACAGGATGGAGGCTGTTAGAAGAATCAGAACAGTCTGGAAAGGAATTGGTTTCCAGTTCGCTGCTCTTTTTGCCTACTGTTTCTGGTTTCTTAGAGCAGGCAGGCAGAAGGCTGTAACAGTCATTCTTTCACTTTTGGCTGTGACTGTCTCAGGTATTCTGAACAGCTATCTGTAGCTGTTTACTCATGAAACGCAATTTCATCATTATGCATTCAGCTTGAAGAAAGACTTCTTTAATTTCATTCTGAAGAACTATACTTATTACTTCATGCTGTTTTTTCTTACCTGTGAATTTCCATGATTTCTTCAGCAATCATCCTTCCTATTTTTCCTGCCCCAGCTCTTGTTCCTCCTGGAATTCCAGGGACAGTAGGATGACTCCTTTTTGGACCGCCTGAAACAAGGAAGGTAGCTTCAGGTCAGGTAAAACTTACATTTTCCAAAATGCATTCATATTTATGTACGAATCCCACAGCTGGTCAGAACTACATGAACTCTATTTAAATTCTACCACTTCTTAAGTACCTTCAAACCTACAGGAAGCCCTGACTTGGACTCAGCTGTGCCGTGTTTCTTAGACATCTCTCTGTGTTGCTAGGTACGCCGCGTTCTGCAGGTGCTTAGAATCTGCCTGCTTCAAGCACATCTGGTAGAGCTTCTTGTCCAGACTCAATAAAGAATAGCTCATCACACCCGCATTGTTCTGCAGCTGAACAGGCTCCTCTCCAGCCCTGTTTATTCTTTACTTTGAGTGAACTACTTGATAGCATAGACAACATGGACAAGAGCTGCATGAGCAGTCTTTTGCCTCAAACAACACTTTTCCTTACGCTACTAAGAAGTTCTCTGTGCAAGACTGCAACAAATCTGTGCATGTAGGCATGACTGCCACTCCTGGTGGCAGAGTAGTTACCTTCTCCAGCCTGAAGCACGCTGTCCATACTGTGTGGAGAAGCTGCAAGCTGTGGGAAGGCTGCGTCTCCGCTATCAAGTATGTTGGTGCTGTGGATTTCAAGAATTACACAATTAGTGATGGAAAGCCGTGCAAAACAGTCACTCTGCAGTGTGTCAGAATGGAATGCTACAGGGCTTAAGTAGCTTGTGAGTCACTATCACACAAAGAAACATTGGGGTTGGCAAGGAGGCTAGATAAACAGCAGAAAGAAAACTGTTACAACTCAAACACACAGCATCTCTCAAGACTAATTCTTCTGCAATTGTCCATCCACTGCAAAGGCACTGCAGCTCTGCAGAACCCTCAAAGGAAAAAAAAAAAAGGTGGAAGGGGGGAGTTCCCACAGGAGCCAAGAAAGGTGTCTGTCTGAAGTTCTTACAAAGATGGACGTGCTGGTTTTCCCAATGAAAGCAAATACCAAAACTCATCTGACAACAGCAAGAAACAATCGGCTTGCGTGTGCATCTGCTACACTGAAAATACTTACGAAACAACAGTATTTGTTGAGACAATGTATTCTACTTCTTTGGTCCAAGGGTTCATGAAACTGAACCAGCGACTCCTCAAGGTAATAAAAGAACCATCTTTTATTTTAAACTTGTAGCAGTTTGTTGTAATTTTTTCTCTTGTCTGCAAAACTGAAAACAGACAGCAAGTAATTTTTGGGAAACAGCAGCATGACTGCAGAAGCAGAGTCCTTATCACACGAAACTGTGCAATTAACTCCTCCCTGCACACATGGAGAAAAGTCTTATTTCTGCAGTTTGCCCCTTTACCCAATGGGAGCTTCAAGCTTTCACTAAAAATACATGGAAGTCTAAGAAGTGTGTTGCTTGGTACATGCAAACAATGTTATCAATTAGAGCATTTACAGAAAGAGACAGGCAGACTTGAACGGGTTTGGGAAGCTTTTTTAATACATCATAATTCCCAGCATTTCTTTAAATTCATTTACCCAATTTATTAATAATCATACCTTGTCGATGACATTCTGCAAGATGTCCTATATCGTCTTGATGGAAATATTCATAACATGAAGTACCTAGAAGTTCCTGGGGTAAGTATGCCAGAATGGCTGTTGCCCTTGGGAGTGGGAAGGAAAGGGTGGGGAGGAAAGGAGGAAAAAGATTTAAAAACAAAACAAAACAATCAAAAGCAAAACCAAAAAACCCTTACTCTCAAGTTGAACTATTTGTGACAGCTTACTAAAAGTCTGAAAATGAGTAAGTAGTGCTGACAGTTGTTTTCAGGTGAGAGAGGAAAAAGTCATAAAGATTAATCTTTCTAATTCATGGGTAATTAAAAAACAGATAATGCCAGTGACTCTCAGGTATTATTTTAGACCTGTGACCACCATGGCTGTGAAAGTTTCTAAACAGCTCTGGAGGAATATTGTAATTCTGAAAATTTAAACCTGAATAAAGCTGCTTTGTAACAGCTACAAGATATTGGCACCCTTTCCCCATAAGGTGCCTTTGAAAAACAGACAGGTAAGGTCTGAAGAACTGCTTGAGCTCCCTCCTTAACCTGCACAAGCAGGCTATTTCATTATAGTTTTTTCTCCCTTCTCAAAGGGAGCACAAAAACAGAACGGACACAGGCTGTTTCCATAGTTGTAATGGGCTTAAACTGGAGCCAAAAGAATCCAGATTTAACATTCAGATACAGATTTCGTCTAGAAAACAATTAAATAGAGTATACAGGTTTGAACTCAACTGGTCAACGTTTTCTGAGTCATTATGTTGGAAAGACTTCAGTATCTATTGGAAGAGTAGGTTTCATCTTTTGAAAACAAAACTTGTTCATCAACTACCATCACTTGGCATCACAGCATGACACACTTTCTGAGCAGCAGAAAGGCTGTGATGTTCTGCCAGCTCCCATAACGACCACTAGCTAGCAGCACTGCTGCAGAAGAACATGTATTTCTAAAAACTTACTGTGAAATTCAAAACAAAAGAGAAAATAGAAGCAACCACTACAATCAGGCACGCTATTGAAAAAGATATCACTTACTGTACTTCTTAACACTACCAGCTCAATTTCCTCTCAAAGTCTACTAGGAATCAGCTGAGCACAGACACACCCCAGAAACAAATTCCAGCAGGCAGATTCTGGCAGAATTTGGAGCCTGGGCTTTTTTACATTGTAAATAATCGTGCCTAAGCTACAGACAACGTGAAACAGTCTCAGCTGAGCAGTCTCAACCCATCTTGGCATGGAAGGGAAACAAAAGAGCCCTTCCCAAGCAAAACAACCCTTCATTAATATCCATCAACCACTCCTTTTCCCTGGAAAATGTCAGTTATTCTGAAAGAAGGCCCAGGTCACATCTCTTTGCTACGTTAGAAAATTCAAGGAATTTCTTTTTCAGTAGTAAGAATTAACCTGAATAAATATATAAAAAATAGACAATAAAATTGATGTTTGAAAAAAAAATATACCAATACTGGTCCACATTCCCAAACCTATTCCAAGTAAAGCTTATGAAAAGTTTTATTTCTTATGAATACAAAAGATCACATGCAGAGGTATTAACTCAGTAGACTATGCCCAAATAGATGCTCACAGAAATGAGTATGATATATAAGCCTGATGTAGACTGTGCAATAAAACTTATCCATGCAGTGGTTGCAGATTTCAAACAACCAACCGCTGTAGTTACAAACTCCAGTAGCAAAATAGGACAGCATATTCTTCTGAGGATTACATACATACATCCTCCTGATAAACGGGCAGAATTGATATCTGCATTATTCTGCCTACTGCCTAAACCGTAAGCCACAGTTTAGGAGATTTTATAATTGAATCAGTAGTACCTGATCAGTACAGGGTAGTTGCTTCGTGCTATGTCTCCAAAGCAGAGTAACTTAGAGTTGGGACTTAGTATAAAGTTGAAAAGATCAGACATGTCTTTTTTCAATAATATTTACAGTTCTTTAAGTCTATCACACTAGCAGTAAATCGGTGTTGGACAGCAACTTGCTGTGGAAGTTATCAGAAGTATCCTTACCTCTGGTCTACAAAAACAAATTTTCCATCTATTGCATGTCGAGAAACGTACTCTGTAGGTTTCACCCTGATCTCACCATTGACTGGCTGTGGTACTACATGAGGATGCAGGCGACCAATTGCAACAAGACAGCTTAAATTACAACCCTCGTTATCTGGCTCATTATCTTCATCTAGTCCCATTTTCGTTGGTGGCCAGCTTTTTAAATATCCCGTACTGTGGATAGTGCAGAAGCTTTTGCGGTCTGCTATAAAAACAAGAACAAAAAAGCAGTTAGGCTACAATACAGCTTTCGGAGAACTTCACCTCTCTGTTCTGAGAATATTCACCTCCTTACCCTCATCCTTCTCACTAGGGGATTTCCCAGTACTCCTGCTTCAACACAGCTTATCTGAGGTAAGCCAATATACAGTTTGCCTCAACAAAATCATTGTTAACACTGAACCACCACAGAGTTCAAACCAAGATCTCTTCTGATCACCCTCAAGTAGAAATCGCATTACATCTTATTATTTCACCAAAGAATGCAAGTAACCTAAAGGACTGCTAGAGGAAGTTAATGTTATATTTATTAATAAGTAAATAAGACATTTTTCAACTTAGCACGAGGCTCCTACAAATAATGAAACCAATTTGGCTGCCAGAAAATATACAGTCTGGGCATACAGAAGATAAGCTGTCTATAGGGGTAAAGACTAAGGTTCACAGTGACAAGTAGTACAGTCACTTTCCGAAAGGAGAACTCAAATTACTCAGCACTGAGCAGGCCTCATGACAGCAAGGAAGACGACTCTGACAGAAAGGCAGAGGAAAAAACCTTGTGCCTAACTGCACAAAGCACTTTTCTCAGGGTTAACACCAAGGCGTGATAGAAAGTTGAAGCTACGTCTGAAATTAGCGGGCAGTACTTGGAGCAGCTGTCACATCCAGAGACAAAACACTGAAGTTACTGTCTCTAGTTGACACTTTCTACTTCAACTAATATAAAATGTCCAAAGAGCTCAAAAGAAGAAACTTTCAACCTTGGACTAAGCATATATGCCAACACATTTGCAGTAATACCTTGCAGAGGAAAAAAAAACATTAATTAAAACCATAGATAGCATTGTGACCGAATAGTTCAGGTGCAGAAATACTACATTTGAAGGGAAGTGTGGAATGGAAACTGTCCGAAATAAGAAAAAGTAACAGATCAGAACATAGCTCATGTAACAATATCTTAAGAATAAATATTGATCCTATTCAATAAATATCAAGAACTTAACTACTGCAACTGAGCAATCATATACATTAAAAAAAAAAAAAAGCCTGACAGCCATTACATCTGATATTAACACACACAATCGTTACCTTTCTTCTTTGAACAGGTTGAAGGAAAATCCTTGTCTTCTACTTTCACTGAAGGTCTGTTGCACTTCATCCTACAAAAGAAGGACCGCCTTGCTCCAGAACATAGTCGTGATGGCCCAGGTGTTATATCAGTTTTAACTGGGAGTCCAGCTGCAGCAAACAGAGGAAGTGAGGAAGCTGCCTTTGTTGGGTTAAAAGGTAACCATACAATTACATCATATAACCAAACTGTATGAGGTTTTAACTTCACAGCTGTTGTATCTCCTTCAGAAGCAGAGGTGCTCTTGTGGAGATTTTTATTTCAGTGACCACCTGCAGGATACTCAGCTGACCACATGAATATTAGAATGATTTTGATCACATTTTCTACTGTGAGCTTGAGAACACAGCCTTAGATTAGAAGATTAGAAATAGGTTGTTAATGTCCAATCAAGTTTTGCAATTAACATGATTTCTTTGAACACTAATCAACTGATTAAAAATAGAGATTATTTACCCATAGAGCAGTACCCATGACCCTTCCTATCAGAAGACTTTTTAAATCACAAAATGCACACAGAGAGCACATATGTTTATGTAAAAAGCACCATCCCAGGACTCTCTCAACTACAGTGTCTCCAGATATCCGATTTCTGACAATGAAGCCAGGCAGGATGGGGCCCTGGGCAGCCTGGTCTAGTGGGAGGCGTCCCTGACCATGGTGGGGGAGTTGGAACTGGATGAGCTTTAAGGTCCCTTCCAACACGAGCCATTGTCTGATTCCATGATGGAAGGGGGAAAGGGTAGCAGTGACACACACAGGGACTGCAAACACCCAAGACCTCCCGTTATGTGTAAGAAGAATCTCTGTCCTTACAAAATTCATATGAATATGCCCTATCAGTGAGTCCTGACCTTTATCATATACCTGTAAGAGAATCTTAGATCATTTTCCGTGGAAAACCACTGGAGAAAAAATTCTTTGAAAATGCATGTCAAACCTGGAAACCAGCAACAGAGTGCTGATACAAACAGCACACTAAGAGCATGGTGTCCCAGCAATGCAGAAGGAGCTTCAAGGGACAGTTCTCTAAAAACTGATGAATTAAAATCACACAGCAACTTTTCCACAGCTTGCTCTCCACTTCAACCACTGCTGCATGGGGATATGTATAAATGAACAGCTACAAAACCTTCCAGGATCCTGCCAGTTTTTAATGCAAGGAGAAAAATGATGATGGCAATGTTTTAGTGTTAAGAGTGCCTCTGTGGAAAATAGAATTGAGAGAGGTCACGTCAAGGAGGCCAGCCTGTCCTGCACCATACACAGTCTGAACTGCTGTTCACTGGTGAAAGTACAGGTTGTATGGGAGTCACTTATGCCAAGATAAAAATACAAACAAACATCAGTACTCTTAAGAATATTTGTTCTTGAAAACTTACCAGTTTGTCTGTTGTAGCAGATGGGAAAACTGTATACTATGGTCTTTATTTTTGCTTGACTTTGTCAGAGGCATATAGAAAAAAGGATAGCACTGGATACACGTGTTTGATGACCAGGCAAAGCCAAGAGACAGAGAAACTTCAGCTGAGCCAGCCTGAGCCTCTGCGCTCCTTGCCCTGGAGTGACCCCTAGCTCCACTTTCTGAAGATGAGCTGGTGGTTTTTTTGATATGAAGTCCTACAGATTTCTGTTTCTAACAAGCATGAGACTTAACAACTTGGAAATTTGCAGTTATAAAGATATCACTTTCTACTTAAGCAATGCAGACTCCTTTTACAAGAGTTAATTAAATACCCACACACTTCTGAACAACACAGATACAGAACTACTTTTAAACACCAGAATGGAGTAGAAGTAAGTGGAGGAAATGATTCCAAGGACCAAGTAAAAAACCTTGTAAGAGAAAGGTTAGGTCATTGCTGGAATTGGGGGAAAAAAGTACTCTTCCACAACTGACAGCTATGGATAACCAAAATAACATCAGTGTACTTCGACCACTGAGAATGAAAGATTAGAACAACACTTCATATGTTTCAGTGGGGAAAAAAAGCAAAACTTCCCATGCCTGGAGAAGAGACAGTACCTCACAAGCAAAGCCAGCTAATCGAAAGCATCTACTGCAGGAATCCAATTTATCTTTTCTCTTCTCTCTCTTCCTTGGCACGACATGCAATCCAAACAGCACCCCCCACAAACACTTTGCACGTTCACCAAACATATGGCAGTACTGTTCAAAAGAAAGGACACTCACTTTTTGCATCTATAAGCCTTTCTCGTGGTGCAGTGTCAGAAGAAGATAGCTGCTCCTTCACTTTGGCAATGTCTTTAGGATGAAGGTAGTCAAATAAACTTTGACCAATTAAATCGTTCTGTAGGGATTGAATACTCAGTCAAAAATTAAAATAATTGTACTGTATATTTTCCCAATTTTAGCATCAGTCATAAAGAACTGGTCTAACCAATGAACATCAAACATCTCAGATCCAGGATTAAATGGAAGGTATTAGTATTCACCACAGCTATGGCTACATTTCATATTAAGTACTTTCATTATTTTCAGTAAGAGTTTTAAAAAACCAGCATGCTCAATCCACCAACAACAGATATTCCAGTTTCTTTTCAGCTTCCTTTTGTATGCTACACATTTCAAGTCATAATTCTTCTTCTGTAATATTTACGCAATTAGTTTCTATTTAGTAAATACCCAACTAAAGGATGCCTGATGAAAACTTTTGAAGCTGATACAGTTTTTCAAGTTGGAAAGGAGAGCAGGCAACAGAAAGAATGAAAAATGATTTATACAATGTATGTTTTTAAGTTACGCCTCATGTTAAGCATATATCAAAATCCTGGCTTTGTTACAATTGCTTCCCAGTTTCCATCAGTAAGAATGCTAGCAAAAACAGAAATTTAACCAAGATGAAAAATTCATGTAATGCTACTGGAGAAACCTCAGGCCGATTTTTCAATATATGCATACAAGCCAAATTAGTGAACACTTCTGCAAGCCTGATGGTGAAAACCCAAACAGAATGTGTCACAATCAGTAAAGTCAAGTTAGTACCTTTTTACCTCTTTCATTTGAATGGAAGCCAGAAGCAATCTTGTCTATTAGCATGACAGAGAAAAGTTTTCTTTGCAAAAAATCTCAGCTTTCAGGACAGACTATTCACACAAAAAACCCTCCCATAGAAATGCATAACAATAAAATTGTTTTCAAATCTTTTAAGGCCAACGCTACTTAAAAAGGAAAAGAATACCTGACTGTAGTTGAGGATCTTGAAGACAGATTCTGAAACAAACAGTATCTTCCCTCTGTCACAGCCCACAACAAAAAGAAATCCATCTGCTGCCTAATTTGGGGGAAGGGGGGAGGCAGAGGAGAAGTAAATTACTAAGTTATACATCTCCACTGCATCATTAAACGTTTAAAACCACTTGGTATACAGCAGGATTTCCACACTAGGAGAACTCTCTTAACATTTAGAGATATCTGAGTCAACAGACAAGATATGAAATTACATTTTTGGGGTTTTATTTTTCATCTGCTAACATTTCTGGCATCATTCTGGGAATCGTGCCCAGAATCACCAATCACTTGTATTAGAAGAATGCATCCATATTTTGTCCAGTAATATTACAATTATGTTTAATAATGTCCATTTTTTTAAAACAGTATTTTAAATGCATTTATTCCAGAGTTCCTATTTTGGAAACCAAAATAATCTGGGTATTTATTTGTGTGTCCACAAGCAAGTTGTTCCCATTCTGAAAGCCCTATTTTTCAGCCACATACCAGCATGCAGTATTAGGCCCTACCTTTACAGCTCTAAAGTCACAATGCTGCAGAAATTAAATTCCAAACATGCTGCATCTGAACACTGCAGTGCTTGACAACTTACACTAGCAATATGTTCTCTCTGTGCTATAAATGCATACAGCAAGGATACAAACACATCATGCCACGTGACATCAGTGACCTCAAAACAAGGCATTCCTATAACATTATATGCTAAAAATCTTGTCCAGGTCATACGTGGCAGAAAGTCTGTCAGCATTCTTTTTTGATGTAATTTTAGTCTATTTCATGAAATAACTGAAAATTCATATTGTTACTATCTAAACAACATGTTTGTCAGCCCTCCCCCTGAAATCCTTTTGCTTAATTTCAGAGCTGTTGCTCATCTTTAAAACCTAATGACTGCGTGCAAAGGTCTTACAGATTTCTGTGTTATCCTCTATTATCACAACATTCTTAAGCTCAGACAACAGGCAGAAAAATAGTGGTGTTTTGCCACGAAAGAATTCCATTCACAGCCACTAATATCTCATCATTAAAAGCTGAAACATACCCTGAGTATTAGATGTTTTAATTCGTCATCTGACAGAAAAGCAGGCTTATAGTTGGCTTCTGTATATGGGTTTGTAGCACCTAAAGAAAAACAAAATCCCCAGATCAGAATTTGTGATTTAAACAATGCACACCTCAATAAGCAATTTCCTTTGATTCCTTTTTACACCACCATTCGTTTCACCTGTTCTTTAAAATGAAAGTTGATTTTTTGTTTCATTTTATTAATATGATGAACTCTGTTGGTATTTTTAGCTGCAAGCAAAAATACTGCATTACAGTAATACAAATTAAGTGACTTCTGAGATGTAAGCATTTTTTGACATATTTTTGACCCAAATGTTCTGCTTGATTTATGTTCTGATCTCCAATAAGAAATGGAAAGTAAGAAAGTAAAGAACGAAAACACGATGAGGTGACATAAAAAGATTGTCAGAGAGGAGCTTACAAATCAGTTCTCATTCCATACCATTGACAAAAAGCAGGTGTTACACTGGCCTGACTTACCAATGCAAAAAGCAAAAAAAAAAAAAAAAAACAAAAAAAAAAAAAACCAGAGCAAATGAACCATCTATTTATTTTAGAGTAATTATTTTCATCCTGATCCCTTCATAAAGACAAGAGATTCAAATTCACAACCACTGATCTGCTATGAAATACCAGCTTACTCAAATGACAGCGGCAGGAAAAGCTACACCTTAAAAAATGCTAGGATAAACATGACTGGAGGATGCCAGGTCTCCTAGAAACTCCAACACTGACTCTGTAACTTAGCAGCATCCTTTCTCAGGGGCGTACTTCTTGAAGGCTTAAAGCTTTCATCATCTTCACAGATTGTATCCAGCAACTGATTCGCTTCACTCTTATATGGAGCTTTAGGACACACAGAACTGTGCTACAGCCCCAGCTCTTTGAAACCCACATATTTCCCTATTTCAGGTACTTGTAAAAGCAACTGACTAAGAAGACTAAAATTGAAGTCTTAAAGTACTCCTTGTTCTTCCACAAACAGCTGAAGGTAAGAGCACAAAACATCACAAATCCTGCAGCAATATTACTCACCCCCAAAATCTAACCTCACTATCCAAGCAAGTCTTGCATATGGCCTACCTAGGAACAGGGATGAGTGCCATGCAAGATTCAGTAGCGGATTACAATCCAAGCCCTTATTCCTTCATCCCACGGGCTCAGCTGCCTTGCTTTCACTGTATTCAGTGACACTAATCCGTCAGGTCAGCTAACAGAAAACTATTCCTTCCTCATCACTAATTTCCCTGCTAGATCAGGATATCAGACCATGAAGCAAGTCATCCTGCAGTTGCTCAGCTGCAAGAGAGAGGGGAAAGAGAGGCCGCATCCCTGACGTGGTAGCTTGGTGTTAAAACAAACTAACCACACCTTGAGCTGGAACGTACAGTTGGCAGCATTTGCCTTTGCATGACTTCTACCACAAACTCTGGTAGCCCACACAAACTGCTTTCTTTGTTCTAGGCCATGGTATGTTCTGCATTCTCACAGATTCTGTAGGAAGAAGAGTGCTGATATATAACTGTAAGTTTGAAGATATTTCTAAGGGAAGAGACAGAAAATAAAAATAAATTCTATTTTGTTTTTGTAATGACATCTACAGAAGCAAGTAAGAGAAAAGGTAAAAATCTTCACGGCTGTATCTGATGAAGGGCCTAAGTATATGACAGTGCTGTTGCAAGCATTCAAAGATGAGACAATTAGGTAAAGAGTTCCAAAGAGAATTTCATCTTGAACCAGCACAGTGTAGAGATGATGCAAATACAGGGCTCCAGCAGAACGAGCAGCTCCAGGGTAGAGACAGCTTGCTTACATCAGTTCTTTCACATAGGAAAAAACTGAACTGCTACAGCAGAAGACTGAGAAGATGCATCTTTCAAATGCCACCTCCTCAAAAAAACATGAAACCCTCAAAGCTCCAAAATTTAAAACCTGCTTTGCTGGAAGGTTACACATCTCCCCTCCATACTTGAAAACATGGCTAATTTTAAGCTGCTCAGGTGAATTTGCCAAATACAGGTTCTTTCATTCCCTTAAATAAAAGCCCTTGAAATTCCCCAAGTAAAACCACACCAGACAAGAATAGGGTTACTCATTTTTGTCAAAAGGGAAAGAAATGGAGAGCAAAATTACAGACAGCTTTGGGGGAACCCCATTTATCACCCTCCAGCCCTGTTCTCTCTGCTCCCCATCGGTCAACTTACCACGTAATGTTTTCATATGCTGGACTGCCATTCTCAATACAGTGAGTTTATCTAGCTTTCGAGACATAGCGTTGCACGTTGGTACCAAGGATGCCAGTTCATCTATAAAACTGTTCATTTTATCTCTACGCCTTTTCTCAATTTGACTGTGAGCCTCCCTAAGCAAGCAAGGTGGGAAGGAAAAACATAAGAGCATGAGAAAACAAACTGTATTAACAAAGATCCCCAAATCATATACAATAAAACAAAAAAATAACATCCTCCTCATAATTCATTCACCCTCTCAGCCCCATAAAATGTACATACAGACTTTTTCAGAGAATAATATGCTCATTACTTAAGTGGTAACAGTTACAAGCTACAGGAAGGGCTGCAGCACTTGGCTCTGCTTTACCAGAGAACACACACAGTGTTGCCCATGCAGTACACTGAATAATGCATTCAACTACATATTTGTATAATATGCTACATCAACACAGCAGTATTTAAAACTATCTTTTGCTGAGGCTGTATGTCTTCTAATCATCCTACAACTTTTCTTTCGAAATATACAAGATAATTTTGAACTAAATTCTCCCTAACCAGGAAAACTGATGACAAACACTGAATCATTTAATTCTTGTTCTGTATTTTCATATCTTAGGAGTCACTATTAACACTCTGTAACCCACTACTGAGTTTGAAAGAATGCAATATTTAAGAAACAAGTGTAGGCTATAATTTCCAGACAGAAGTGACTAAAACAAAATTACGTTCCATCACTTCCACAAAGCTACATGTAGTTTATATATGAAAAAAGTTAGCAATGCAAAGATATCAAAAACAAGGAGAAGGTCCATGCTAGAAAAAACAATTCTCAGAATAAAAGAAACACACACAGGTATTCATATATGGCAAAAGGCAAATTCTTTTCATGCTTGCTGAGAGCATTACCTTGCATTTTTTATTCTCCCTTGTTGGTCTGCATACTCCAGCCTGTTAAGAAATGATATCACAAAGTTACAGTATTGAAAACATTTTTTAACATATCTTATGTACAAAATGATCTTTATTAGAATAATTTTTAAGATTTGAATATTTATTTAGCCTTTCCTCAGAAAATAACATTATTAACAATATTGCAGTAGGGCTCAAAGCATTCGATATTTTCTTTAACTGTTTTACTTCGTGCAGTGATCTTATACCTCTGTCCCAAAAAAGAAACAGTTTGAGACACCTGACCATGATATTGGAAACAGATCCTACATCAGCATTGTAAAGCAAACAGTTTAGTGACCATGTCTATAGTACCTTCCATGTTGGTCATCTTTATCTGTATCCATACCTTCCCTGCAAAAACAGAATAAAGCAACGTATCACAAACTAAGCAGCGTTAGCAAGGCTGTTAGCAAACTAGCATAAAATTAGAATAAAGTGTTGCAATCACCCTTACATCCTTGAAAAAAAGAAGAATTTAAAAGCAATAACCTGGAAAAACTACAGCATTTTCTGTAGTATTACAACATTTTCTTGCATTTCTTTTGAAGCAAACAAAATGGCACAGCTTGATGTGTTTGACAGTAAAGCATACTGCAGTTCAAAGACATCATCTGTTATAAAAATGTTTTTCAGTTAACTAGAGGGATAAAAACAAAAAGGACTTATCAAAGCAGATCTTTTCCACGCCCTCACCAGAATGAGGGCTACTAACTTGCATTTACTACAGTTAGGCATTTCAACACAGGTAATTATCACAAGGGCCAGTACAGAATGCACAGTTTGCCCTGAATTCACTCATGTCTGTGTCCTGAACCTTGCTGTGCCTTACTGTGGTTGATTTTGGAATAGGAGATGGCAATAATCTACACCCACATGATGCACTGCAACACTGGAATAGCCAAATGTACAGGGTGGATGAGAGTGTGTATAAAGCTAAGCAGGCATGTTTTAAAGTAGTACAACTTTTGTCTCAACTTCTGAAAAATAATGCCAAGCACTACAGGGCTGTTAGACAAAAGAATGAGGAAGAGGATGTTCTGATATAGATAAATCTGTACAAATGCACTTACATGGGCAATCCTAAGCCTGCCTTATTCTGCTTGTTTTGTTGTCGTGTTGTCGTGTTGTTTTTTTTTTTTTTAATCAGAAAACCATGGAAAAACATTAAGCATCTTTTTTCAAGTGAAACCAATTATAAAAATATTTATACTTACTCAAAAGGAAAGCCATCAAGTCTGAAAAGAAAGAGAAATAAAGTACACCATCTATATGAAATAATAATCTCTCATTTTCTGTTGAAATTCTCAAGCTAATTTATATCCTATTTGAAATGAAAAAAGAACGAAGACATGAGCAGTGAGTGTATTCTGAAGGCATCAAATCCATTACACTGCATGTGAAAAATCAGTACAACTGACCTAAATTTATTATGTAAATTATGATGCACATCACTGAGATATTGTTTTGTCAGCAGAAACAAAAGATCCGTGCTGCATGCCTGCTGTCCTCGTGGTTAGATAACTGGAGTTTCAGAGGACTCAAAGCCAGGAATAAAATACCAACATGCATCTCAACTATCTCAGTTTTTTATTCCGCCCAGCAGAACATTTTGTTTTAGTCAGTGCCTAAGTCCTAATTCTGAACTTTATACAGATTTTAATGTATCAAAAGTAAAATAAAACGAATTTCTACATGCAATTAACTGCTGGCATCACTTCAAGTCTGTAGAATGATCTCAAATACCACTGAGCTTTAATATGCTGCGAAGCTAGGTTTCATTAAAGTCTTAGGAAAGAACTTCTCATGTTAGCTACTGATACATTACTTATTCCCACACAATATTGGACATTAGCATTCTTAAAAATTTTTCTGTATGTTATTCATTGCACCTCTTAATTAATCACCTTTGTCATTAGGCTTGAAAGAAGTTTGAATAATGCTAAAGGCTTTTTCATCTCTCCATTTGTTTATTTGAGTTACTGACTTAGATAATAGTTCAAAGTGCTTCTGATGCTCACAAAGAAACAGCACGCAGGACCAGCATAGGACTTAGAAATGAGGCATCAATTCTCCACTCGTGGTGCCACTTTTAGCTACAAGATGCCTCTTGTGGCAAAACAAGATATGGAAGAGACTTTTTTGGTGGCTACAGGGTAATTTACAAATGCTTCAGGATACTGTCATTTCTTATCAATATTGTTCCAACTTAAAACACTACTGCCAACAACAGAAAGTACGTGTTCATAGACCTGTGCATGAAGCCCTGGATTCCAGCATTTGACTAAAACACGCTGTAACAGAGAACAGATAACTTTAGCTGGAATTATATCAGTGTGCTGAAGAGGAATTTCAATGGGAAAGGAGCAGCAGAAAGATTGAAAGGATCCTGGCATGGAAAGCTGAAATTGTTGTTGACCAATAGGCTTGCTTGTATTTGACGAGTGAATGCACGCTAAAACAGTCAGGCTGTTCCTCACATCCTGTATTCATTGGTAAATGAAGAGTAAAACTGGACACACACCATTTATATAAAAACAAATAAATAACTGTATAGGCAGCAAAAGTTGAACAGTAGCAATTCTTGAACATTTATACATACATACACATAGAAAGAGGGATCAAGGAATTCTACCTTAAATTCTACTTACAAATAGGAATATTCACTAGTCACCATTTTCTTTGCAACAAAACATGAACTCTGTACAATGACAGCTGTTATAAACTGACTCAAGGAAACAGCATTTCACATATTTAATAAAATGCACACACAACCTAGAGGGCAGAATTAGAACTTACAAGAGCAAGCTGTCTTTTGGAAAAGAGGACTTGAGCAATGCTTCCTACTCAGAAGTATAAAGATGGAGAAATCCTTTCTAGAGAAGAGGAAGTTGGTAAGATTGAGGCTTTTCACCGAGTTTTGTAGGAGTCAATTCAACTAGAGGGAATCATGTACTTTTCAAGAAGGCTAAACTTGTATTACAGAAGCTATGTATGCAGTACACTCGTGGTCTGTACACAGTAATTAGTATTGCACCTAGCTTCTCCTAAAAATTATCTCCATGCACAGGGAACAGAATTCTTAATTGGCATCCTCAGTACAGATTAACGTAGAAGGAACTGCCAACTGTGAGAAGGCCCACAATGATAAAATCTGTGCCAAGTTACATAGAAATGGATTATGTAGCTGTGTTAATAATGGAAGGGGCCTATCCAAGGGTTACCCTGCAGCTAGGCTTTGTAGTTACAATTGACATGAAGTTTGCATAGTGACTTACAGTAAGCACGTTGGTCTTGGTGTACTTAGAGCAGAAGACATTACACAGTTGGAAACATGGCACACATTACTGCAACTTTCACCATTCTAAAGCACAGTTGGTGTGATTTCTTTCTGTTTCAAATACCTGCCCTAAGACAGAAGGTATGGCTTAGATGGTGCCTCTAAGCTTTGTTAGTAGCAAGCATCCCTTTAAGAGAAGCAGCTTTCTTGAAATGAAAACATACTACCACCAATCCACAAGAAACAAATCTTTATTCTACCAGGAACAATAGTTTGCAACCGGAGAGCAATACAAGATTAAGTCACTTGATAAAACACAAGGCAGTCCTACTGCAGCAAACCAGAGACTCCCCAGACTCATATTCAACTGGGAGACCAAAATAGCTCCCCATCAGGCAAAGTTTGGCAGCACACTGACAGGAAATGACTGAAAATGCAAAAAATTGGTGAAAAGAAGGAACTATTCCTAGTTTTGCTTTTGCTTTCTAATTAATTATTAGCTTCCCTTCTGCTGGCCAGACATTCTGCTTCCTATGTATGCGGTCAACATAATCAACCTTCACATCATATATTTCATCTATATTTTTTTTTCCTCATTATGCAAAGGTTTCTTTCCTGAGCCTTACCTCGTTCAATAGCCCTCAATTCCAGCTGCACTGAGATGAAGGCCTTATTCTTATTACTAAATAATGAACTTTCCTTTTAGTGCATGGTAGCTTTTTTCTTTGTTACGGCCTTTAAACAACAGGTTGTCAAGAAAAGGTTAAGGTTATTTCATCTCTCTAATTATACTGTTCCATTGCAACTGCTTTTCAGCATTATCAAATTGAGAGAAATCCAACTTACTGATAATCAGTAGAGCTTCCCTTCCTTTTCCGATTACAATCCACTCCTGAAGTGCTAAGGGAACTGGAAATCAATTCAGCAGGGTCTGGTGACATGAAGTCACTAATTGTAGAGGAAATGTCCATCCTTTGGTCTGCCATTGGATTGTCTACTGTTGCAACAACAAAAAAGTAACTATTAATAAACACAAATTTACATATTTTAAATACACGTGTATACACACACAGAACAAATCTCCAATTTAATATACTTAAAATTGCAAAAATTACAATTACATTATTTGCTTTTGCCATAAACAGACATAGGCTTTTTCTCTTTCTTTCAGCTACTGGTGTATTAAATATCTCACATGAGCTACAGAATCACAATGGGTTGGAAGGGATCCCTGGAGATTATTTAGCCCAACCTCCCTGCTAAAGCAGGTTCCCCAAAAGTAGGTTACACAGAAAAGCATTCAGGCAGGTTTTTAATATCTCCAGAGAAGGAGAAGACTCCACAAGATCTCTGGGCAGCATGTGCCAGTGCTCTGTCACCTCCAAAGAAAGGAAGTTCCCTCTCATGCTCATGGAACCTCCTGCATTCCAGGCAGAACAGTCCTAGATGTCTCAGCCTTTCCTCAAAAGGGCTAAGTTCCAGGCCCCTAAGCATCCCTGTAGCTCTCCACTGGATTCCATCCAGAATTTCCAAGTCTTTCTTGAACTGGAGAGCACAGAAATGGACACAGCACTCTGGATGTGGCCTCACCACGGCAGAGCAGAGGGGAAGGAGAATCACTCTGGGCCTGGAATCTTATGATTCCACCTTTTTCCCCGTCCTTGGATGTGTTTAAGGCCAGGTTGGACGGGGTCCTGGGCAACCTGCTTTAAATGTGTATGTTTGGTGGCCCTGCTAGGCAGGGGGGTTGGAACTACATGATCCTTGAGGTCCCTTCCAACCCGGGCGATTCTGTGATTCTGTGATTTTCCTCCTCCAGTGGAAAACAAACATGCATCAATATGAAGGGCAAGATTAAAGACTTCTCCTTTGTATTTTCAGGTGTGAGCACTGAGTACATTCTGTGTATCCATATTTGCTCATCAAGAAGTGACATGCAGAGCTGCTTCTCTCCACCCTGCTTCTCCACCCATTGTCAACATGACTTTTAACTAAAGGTTTACTCTTGTGTTTACTGCCCAGTGAACTGCTGCAACCTAACAGAAGTAAAGAATAAGTTCTTTCTTCTGCTTAGTGGGAAAACCAATTTTCACGCCTCTCTCCTTCATTTGAAGACCATATTCTTAAAGTCCACAAGGTTTGAGAGTTCTACTTCCCCTAAATTTTATGGAACACAATTCCAAAGATTTTGATACAAAATGAATGAATTAAATAAATACCTCCACCAAAGCATACCCCCAACTCCCCCCTCAAAAACCCTAATAACTCAGGGAAGGTCTAAGACAAGTTAGTTAAAAATACAGAAGAATTTTTCATCTAGAAAGTACACAATATAAACCTCTAGATTGCAAACATCACATAGCTGAAAGAAACACTGTGAAAAGCTTATCCATTACTGAATGCCATCAGTTGTGAAGCAAAAAGATTTTACCTGAAAGCTTTTCTTGGAAGCCTAAATCCACCTGGAAGAAGAAGAGGATGCTCAGCCTGAAGCAGTTGAACACCTTAAAACTTTTTCATGCCTCATAGTCTGTTAGTCAGGTACTCTCAATAACCTGAATGGAAAGAAAAGCAGCAACCGTAAGAAATGTAAAAAACACCTTCGAGGCCAGTTTGTTTACAACATCTGGTTTGGACATTTTTTACAGCAGCAAACAGATGCTTTAAGTGAGAAATACAATGTTTCATCTACTCAAGAGTAGAATATTCATTTCCTTATAAAGCATAGGAGCTTCATTCATTTTCAGAAGTGTTAGATATCATTTCCAGCAGACCAAGTACTGGAATGGAAGGAAATTCCCAGCATCATTTCCTTTGAGCCTTTATCTCTCTTTGGTTTTTGCAGCTAATCACATAAGCCTTCTCCACTCATATCATCAGATCTGAAAGCATTTGTTGTCAGACGCTTGCAAAATAAGTCAAACTGCTGTTACACTGCAGAGAAAAGCTGTTTTAATGTTAAGGTAGCCATAGCCTTAAGATAATTTCGGCTGGGCTTATGATTTTATTTTCCCTTCCAGCAGCACTTGGCATTTCCCAAAGCAAGAGTGGTTAAACTTGTCCTATTCTGCAGGCTTCAAGCTTTAAACAAAATTCACATCCCATACTGGAAACTCAAGCCCCTAGATGTGTCCCTCAATGACATTGCAAAGACAGAGGATGGACTGCAGATGATTGTTCTTCCTTCCTAGATTCCTGCCACAAAACTCACTTTTTTCATGAAAAACTCACTACGTGAGACGTGAAAACCATTCTAGGACTACCTCTTGCAAAAGCTTTTGCAAGTCTTCTGAGTATGCTCCTTGCTGGTTGACATGTGCAATCACTGCATCTGCTTTTCCAACTGCGATGCAAGAAGAACTTCCCAAGAACACAGATGAGTTCCTATGACACCTGCAGAAGTTCTCAAGCCTAAAAACTAATATTCCATCAATGTGGCCACTTTATGACCAATTCTATTGAATCCCATATATATACATAAACATGTTAAGAATTAGAAGCTAACAGAAGCTCCACAAAATACTAGCATCGCTTTTTTCAGCTCTGCCAGAACAACAAATTCAGAATTAAATAACTGAAACTCATTAGTCCTATTACAGTAGCAACTGTAATTGCTTGGGATGAAAGTGCTTAAATTTCAGGTCAGGCAAATCATGACTTTTGTATCACTAGCTTGTGAGCACAAGACTGCTGCTGTAGAAGCAGACTTTCCAGACTGCTTCTGAGGGCTCACCATGCATCTCACTGGACAGCCCCTCAGTGGCCTGTTCTCAAAAATGAAAAAGGAGTCAGGTCTTTATGAATGTGTGGGCATATTGGTACAGGTAAGTTAAGAGGCCAGCTGGCACCAGGAAGACATTGACAAAATGCTAAAATATCACAAGTTTTAAGCAAATTACGAATTGCCATCAACTCCATAACCACAACTTACAAGAAGGCTCTCACACACACTAATACAACTACCTGTAGACCAGACTTTACTTTCATTTTAAATCAGCCTTCTCCTAGTTGTCTACGTTGTCTCTCCTACTCAAACAGTTCAACAAGTATCAACTCAACTATGTTACTATGGTTTATGAGATTACTGCACATTAACACACAACCCTCCAGTAAAGCCACAGTCACTCATCATTTCTCTGCCCTTGTTTCAGATGTAGAAATGTTATCCTCAACCTCAGTCAGGTGCAGAAGGTAGCTACAGCTATACGTTGCCTGGCTAACATGCATCCATGATTTGGTCTTGGAATCTAATGCAAAACCCTGAGCAGTATATAATGCACCAACTAAAAACAAGTACTCCCAAAAATTTCTGACCCTAGCATCCACCTTTAAAACTCAAAAGCTCCTGACCACCTCTGTATGTGAGCACAGTTGTTAAAACCACTTTTTACTGTTTAATATAATCTCACTGACCACTAATGATGACCTGACAGCAGGGTGGGACATGCTGGAATTAAGAAAGAAAGCAGAAGAAAATACCTATTTTAAATTTAACACAGTTCTACTGAAGAATGCTTAAAAAAACCCCACAACACTGGCACTGATGTACTTTAATGCACAAAAATTTGTTCATATCAAAAAAGAAGTTTCAAAGCAGTTTCTTTGAGGCGCATTAGTCATTTAAGCAGAGAAAAACTACATTCAAAAAAACAGAACTCTCCAATTCTTACATATCAGCCCTTTCTCTGCCACGTCCTACATGTTTGTCTCAGTTCTAGCAACCATAGCCCTACACATCAGCATTGTGGGAATTGAAAATCACAGCCGTCTCTCGAGATGAGGATTAAAGTTACCAAGAGTCAACACAAGGATCAGAGCAAAAGCCATCATGCCCCACTGTAACCAACAGGCAGCAACTCAGAGAAGTAATCTGTGTCAGGACTTTTTACAAACTTCTTGAAAAGGGAATATTTGAGTTTTTCAGCCTCAAAATGCTAGTTTTTCAATGGCTAAAAAAAACCAAACCAAACCAAAACAAAACAAAAAAACCCTCTATGAAAAGCAACACAATAATTATCCATAAACACAAGCAAAGCGCAAATCGTCCGTTTATGAACCTTACCCGCTGAGAAAGTACTCCAAGAACCTACTTGAACAAATGCCATGTAGGCCACTTCCTGATTACATTTTGTCATTGTGCCGCACAAGAACTTCTCTCCACAGCCCATTTCAGACCACTTCCTTGAGGATTTCCCTCTCGTGTGTGCAATCTCTTTTGTCTAACCCCTTGTAAAAGGAGGCAATGAAATCAAATCTTACTGTTCATCCCTTTAAAAGGAGAAAAAAAAAAAGTTAGCAGTCATGTGACTAGCTTAATCACGCAGGAAAGCTGATCATGAGTACATAAACACCTCTGAGCAAATCAAGGTCAGAGCTAAAGTAGGTCAACCAAGTCTGCCAAGCACCCATCTGAGAGTCAAGACCTCTTTACACAAGCGCCATGAGTTTCAATTACCCCTGGGCAAGACTCAGCTATCTCTAGCACAGAATGCATTTTTCACTTATTTTAAGAGAAATGTAATTCTTAACTTTGTGAATCAGAAGTGTGTCACATCTTAAAGCACGATTTCACAATGACAGAGGAAAAGCATTGTGTAGTTTCCTTCAGAGATAATTAAGAAGACGTTTACAGTCCCTATGTGTAACGACTTGAACCAAAAACACGCAGCTACAGTAAGGAAAGCTTTCTGCCCTTCACAGCAGTACTCCACCACAGAAGGCAGCTGTCACAGTACGAACAAGGAAGAAGCACAACAGGATTTGTTCTCTCCACTCTGTATTTCTCCCAGCCATGCTGTAGATGCAGTGCCCCAGATGCGCGCAGCCCATCTAATGGTGGCAGAGGTCTGCTCAGCAGCACACGCACTGTGGTGTCCCCGAGCTGTTCCCAGAGGCATCACGTGCACACGGGCACAACTGCCCCATGTGACAAGCAGTTCCTACAGCAGAATCTTCATTAGGAAATAGTCTGTATGGTTCAAAGGAAGATGTTTGAACTAAAGCAGTGAAATTTTCCTTTTCCTTCGGTCCTTAAGGAGCACCTGCCAGAACACCTCCTATTTGTCCAACAGATTGATACTGTTTTGTTTCAGTGTCACATTCGTGCTCCCTGAACTTCCTTAATAACATTTGCAGGAACGCCCTGCACTCCCAGATGGTAAAATGCCCTGTGGCATCATCCCACGTCTCACAGAGCCGTGATCTGTGTGTTTTGCTTGCTGAGGCCATCCTTTTACTCACTCAACACCGTGTTCCCCAGCCTCTGGCAGCCCACAAACCACATCTGAGTTTTGGAACTCTTCCCTATCCAAGCTGGTGTTTCTAGCCCATCCTTCTGGCACACACACACAGCCTGGTGCACACCTCACATTACCAGCTGCTACAACACAGACCTGCACAAGGCAGGCTGCACGAGCAGCCCCAGCTCTGCAAAGGCAGAGGCACAGCTTGAGGGTGCTCAAGTGATTTACTGCCCTAACAGCTGCCCCCTGTCTTTCCTAAGAAAAAAGGTACAGGCTGGAGGGGGGCATCCCATGAATTTAAACCAGCCACAGAGCTACAAGATGTATCATTTTGACCTAAGGAAAAAAAAATAAAGCCTTCAATACACAGAAGAAAAACTCCACAGGCACAAAGAGCATCCTTCAGCTCTGGAAAGTTAATTAAAAGACATTTTCTCAACAGATCAACATGGTCTCCACACACCCTCCTGTACCTAAGCAGGTTTGTTCATCACTAATGTCTCTGAGAAAACTCAGTCACACCATGGCATGACCTGAGGAGTTTTCTAGGCTGTCATAGTGATAATGGAGCCACAGGACAACATCCTGAGTTTATCCTGTCCATAGAAGCACTGAGACTCTCAGTTCAGCCTCAGATCCTATCTCTCATCGTTTAAAAAGGGAAATAGTTTTTACTTCCAGCTTTCTTGACAAAGGACATCTCTGGTGCTCCAAAGCCTAGAATAAGCAGTAACTAAAATAATTTACTCATGCGATAAGGAGTTCAGAACTGGATCCATACTCCAGAAGTATCTCATCAGTACTGAGCAAAGTGGAAGGCACAATCTCCTCAACCTGCTGGTAACACACTTCCTAATACAGCCCAGGATGCTGGTGGCCTTCTCATTTGCAAGGGCTCTTGGCTGCTAACTCAACAAGGTGTCCCCTAGGACTTCCAAGATCTACAGATTTAAACAAGCAAACAAACACCTAGCTCCTGTTTTTCGTTAAGTGCAAAAGACAAATGCCTGCTTCAAGACTGATAGAGATATGGACCACTTTCACAACAACAACAAAAAAGCAAAACCATATTCCACCTGTGCTCCTTCCAGGAATCAAACCTGTTTAGAGTGAAACTGGACTGTCTGTGCTATGGCTGAAGTATTTCCCTCCTTAATAGGTTCCAGTAGTATGTACTGTAGCGACATAGCAAAAAGATTGTGTACATTCCTGCACATCAGCTGCTAGGGCTGGAGACTGCATTGTTCTCAGCAGTGGCATCCAGAGTAAGCAGCCCTCAGCCACAGGAGTTCTCAGGACCTCACACATGGCCATCTGCCTCTCTACCAGTTCAGTGAATTCCAGCTAGAAGTGTAGTACAGCAAAGCTTACTAGTTTACCATCATTATTGAAAGTCTGATTACGTGTAAGCCTTTGGATGCCTTATTTCAACAGACCTTGATCACCAAAATCTCCAGTTTGACTTCAATGGATGTGTACACAGTTACAAAAAACAGTTATTCTAAAAACAGCTATTCACAGGAAAATGACTGAGCCTGAGATCAGAAGTGTTTCTATTTCCTTAAACCAAAACCAACTTAAGACAATGCTTAGCACCCCAGAATTTCTCCAGTGTAAGTTAAAGAAGGAAATAGCTGTATTTTGTACTTGAAAACTGGACCCACCGGTGTTAAATGCTGACAGAGTTCACAAAAACCTATGTTAAGATGTAGAGTTTAATATTAAATTATTCTGATCCCTCAGATGATTTTGTGTCTGTGTGGGAAGGAACGAAGTATTACAGTTTCAGTATTACAGGGAAAAAGAAGAAAAAAAGATCTAAAATTAATAGACAACAGAAGCTTTATGTCCTTTGGGCTGAATATCTGATTCTGGTCATTCACTCTTTAGATGCCAAAATTCATTACTCTGCTAGTAGTGACAGACCCATGCAGAGTTAAAGGATAAAAATCTGCTCCCCCAGTCACTGTGAAAGTTGTCAAACTGGGTTACTAAGCTTGGTACTCACTCCAGTGAGTGAAGACGTACTGTTCCACAACCACTGGGTGCAACCCTTGTTTTTTATCAGCCCTAAGCCATCCAAAGGATGTTGGAAGCTGAAAGACTGACAGAAACACATCCTATCAGGTAGGAAAATTAATTATCCAAAATAAATACCATTTACATAACAACCTAATCAAAGCCACTGCTGATTTCTGTAGTAGTTTAGTGAGTTTTGATCAGGATCTTTTGGGGGAATAAAGCGCAAATACACCAAACAATCTCCCAGCTGAGGAGGCAGAGGCTCTGTGAAGTCTCCCAAATGGTACACATTACTTCTGAACTGTCAACAAAATCTCTCATCTTGTGCTGCAGTGCGCAGTCAACTTCAAAGTGGAATTTTTTGAACAACCAGAAAGTCTTCCTCAGGAAGATTGCACACAGCCTGGACCGACATTTCCAGAGCAGGAGAAGCATGCAAGACAAGTACGTAAGCTACTCAACGCACTTCCCATGTTTACACAAGCAGTGGGAATTTACAAACCAGTGCATCTTTAACACACAACTGAGAATGTCTGGTTTGCACTTATAGTCCAAGAGATGCAGCTTTCTGTTTTAAGATTTCATCTCACTCCTACAAACAGCTGGTTTGCTGAAGAGAAATGCTTTAGGTACAAGTTTCAAGGATATCTTCACTCTTCATCTACACAAACCGAATACACTGCATTTCAGACAGTTAAATATATGCCTTTTAATTTAGAGCTTAAAAATATCACAAAGCCCAACTGCTCATTCTAACTATTACAATGTCCTTGATATGCTCTGAGCAAGTTGAAATTCTCCTTCCCGTGGCTATGCCAAGCTCTTGCATCCTCAGTTTGGCAACTATTCGGCCTGCAGTGCATCATCTCTGAAGTTGTCTCTGGTAAGGAAGCAAAATCCTTTAATGCAAAGTTCTAAGAAATATGTCTTCTGAAGGGTCTCCTGCAGAGCCTCTATAGTGGCAAAGCACCATTACAGCACTCTGTTAGCTGCCCCAGTTTCCAATCTCACAATATGGCTGTGTGCTTTTGCCAGGTTCTCATTTTCTTCTTTCTTCTTCATACTGGAGAATTATTAGCACCAAAATTAGACAATACATTCGTGTTCTTGAGTGACTATAATATTATAGTAATATAATATAATGTAATATTTCTTCTTCTTGATTTTTAAAGTTCATGCATTCAGGGATGTCAGCCATTTTTCAGTTTAACAGGCTGAACTGCTACACACTTCTTTTAGCATTCTACACACTTCAAGCTCATTAAGGTGACAAACCCAGTTTCTTGCATCTTCTTTTGGTTTGGATTACCTGGTCCAAGTACTGTTACACACACTGCTTACAACTGATTCTGTTTTTCACTCACATTATTATTACCACAAACATAAATGCATCAGGCACACACAAGACCTTTCCTGCAGTGATCTACTGCCAAACAAATAGGAACTAATGGAAAAGAACAGGTCTCAACCAAACAGGTTGTATCTTCAGGCAATGAAGCACAGAAACAAAAGGGCCAAATATCACTAAAAGGAGAGTAGACACGTGCTATATTTATACCTTACACATTCATTTCCAGCTTTGTCACAGGCTTTTTGGTCCTTCTAAATTCCATCTGTGACTGGAAGAAACCCTCCCTGCTTTCAGCACCCTGCCAGCCTGACAAAGAAAAGCTGACAGGCTGTCAGTTTCCCTTTGGTCCTAAAGAAAGCCATGGGAAAAGCAAGATATTCTCAGCCTGCCTGAAATCAAGCTGAGGATATTTCCCACTCAGCTGCTTGCTCCAGCACACACATCTCTGGGGTCTGTTTTTCCCCACTCGTTTATTAAAAGCTTTTTTAACTTAGCTTTACGCAAAATCAGCTGTCAAACATACATATATATATATATATGCCAGATTCATACGAACATCAATATTTCTTCTTTCTGACTTCCTCAGTACTATATTAGAGGCTCAGCTTCATTTTTGTTCTCCCACTGTTTTCAGGATAGGAAGGCATCAAGGCTTTTTGTGAAGTGCCTGAGTATGTAGCTTCCAAAGGGAAAAAAACTGCAGGAAAACATGCAACACCATGTCTAATATTACATTATATTATCATGTGTGGAAATAGAGAAATCTACAATTTAGAATTATTCACAAAATCACAGAATCGTAGGTGTTGGAAGGGACCTCCAGAGATCATTGAGTCCAACCCCCCTGCCAAAGCAGGTCATTCCAAATCCCATTTTTAAAAAAATTACTCCCCATCCACAAGCTCACTCATGCAAATAGCCCCACCTTCTTCTATCTTGAGTCCCTGATTTATGTGGAGTAACAGGAAACACTAACATAAATGATAAGCCTACCAGTTTCATTTTGAAATCACACAGTTCACAAGCAAAATCCATATCCAAATAGTAAAAACTGAGATACCACAACAATTCAGCACTTGCACGTCTTCTGGAAAACATGCAAAGACGTGACCATTAATTAAAAAAAATAGGCATACCATTTTCCAGCCTTGCTCCATGCTTCAAAAATAATTGCCTCCCATGTGCCTAAAGTTCCATTTTTTAAGTAAGTGATCTGCTGCTAACACTGAGAAAGGCAGCATTTCAAAGTTACGATAGCTCATACTGTGGAATTATCCAACACTCCACTCTTCAGAGAGATTCACAAAAAGCAGTTTCGAAGCGCAGTGACAGTGAGCACTGAGAAGTAGGGCAAGTTCCCAGCACCTCCCAAGGGCCAGCACTAACACTGGTACAGTGCATCCGAAGTAGAATGGTTGTACTGAAAGCTGCCTGTTCAGCTGCCCAACCAAGAGCACTGCTGCCACAGCACAGGGCAAGCACGACTGCAGGGCAGCTTCTTCTCATCTTCCATTGGATTCAAGTGGCTGAGAAGCCAAAATGACAATTAAAAGTGCTTTAACAGGACATTAGAAATAAAGCTAGATGTATCATCACGCCATATACTGGATGGGTATATGATACAATCTAGGCTGCCTCCTTCCAGCACCACCTTTTCGTGTTTCCTTCTCTCTTGCTTGGATAAATTGGAATTCCTTTGCAATGGGACACAACACTGAGGTGAATGCCAGGCACTCTCCAGTATGCATCTCACTCAAGCCAGCAATCAGGAAAGTTCAGCTTCTCAAGCTTCAAATACCACACGACTCAAAGCATGACTCAGATGAGCAAATCAAGCAGAATGTGTCTTGTTTTCTATGATGATGCCCAGAGTGTGACTACTTTGTTAAAAGCTATACAGGTTGGAAAAAGTTGTTACCTGTCTAGCCCAGGATAAACATGAGATAACAAAAACTTCACAGCAGTCTTACAGAACAGCTAACCTAACATCTTACTGCCATGTAAGGGTGGATCACTCCTTCCTTCTCTTCTTTGTCACTCTTCCTCCACATTTCCCTTCAGTCCCCTGGTACAGCTTTTGCACAGTCCCCAGAGCCTTTCTGCACAACATGCCGAATCTATCTGCTCATCAGGCTGAAAAGCAGCTTGGCAGTAAGCACAGGCTTCAGTAAGTTTAGCAAGCTGCACCATCTCACTGAAACATTGGGTGACACCCTGAACTCTTGCAAAGCCAGGGGTGAGACATGCCAGGAGATAGGAAGGGCAGAACTGTCAATTTCAACAGCAGTGATTTGTTAAAATACCCGTGCTATATGCTTTAATCCCATTTGCAGCTTACTCACAGCAGGATTTGTTTTCATATGTAAATCCCTGCACAGTTGGAGCAAGGCAAGGTTGCCCAAACCTTCTACTAATCCACACCTGCACTGAGACTGCTTCAGGAGCGTTTCCCTTTGTGAATGACAAGTTATGAATATACAGACATGCTAGAAGAAGCTTCCTCGCCACTCTGTATTCATTGCTTTAGTGAGAGTACAAATTTTATTTTCCGGTGGAAGGCATAAAGGCAATAGGAAAGACCTTGGCAGAAATTGCTGACGGACCACATTCCTTTTATGTGTGTCTGTACATTAATGCTGATGTTGGGAAGAAGCAACATTCAGTTGCCAGAGATACATCTAAGACTTGTATTTTTCCAGGCAGGGTTTAAAGCTTCCAATTTCTGTTTTAAAGTAATGGTTAAGTTTGAATGCATACTTCTGCATTACAACCAGAACTGAAAAAGCATTTTTAAATGGCTGTTGTATGTAGAACAGTCTCACACTACCAAATCAAGGCAGCCCTTCATAAAAGCAGGTAACGATCAGGGAACATCAGGAATTCACTGATTAGGGTCCCTACACTACACAGACATCATGCACATTAAAAAACAAAAATAATCCTGCCAACAGCAAAAAATGGGTAGAGGAGAACGAAAGTTTGTTTAGAAAAAATAAATTAATAAATCACTGTGTCATTTTCCTGTTTGTTTTTCAGTTGCTGTTGTTCACACCTATGAACCTACCCCAAGGAGCAGCAGCTCCATCCCCTGAGACAAAGAAGGGATAACACACAGAGAAAGCAGACACCCAATTAACAGCTGCAAGCAGAAGTTTCTCCAACTCATTGCTGTATTCCAGAATAAAATATTTCAGTGTCCACAGCCCAATCCCGTAGGACCTACGAAGGCACACCAGGCAGTCCAAATTCCTTCACAGAAAGTTTAAGTGGGTTTAGATGATGTTATTTCTGCAGGAAGGCTTGTGCCAAATATTAATAGTGCAGTCCCTTAGTTACCACTTACTAATGCTCATCATTATTTACAGCTTCTGAACAGTACGGAGGATGACTTGGATACCATCCAGTAAACCTACAGCAATTAAATCTATTAGAAAATAGAAAACTTTCCAGTTTCACTCAGTTAGAAAAAAGATAGGCATTGGTTTTATATAGGGAACAATCAAGCCAGTGCTTCAGCTTAGAAAACTGACAAGACCAAGATCTACAAAATCATCCGATGTTACAGTGACAGACAAAGCTTGGTTGACAGCCCAAAAACAATGCTGCTCTTCACACACATGAGGTGGAAGGCAATGGGAACTCCTCACCAAATAATATGAAGGCTGAAAGTTCACGTGGTTTCCCATAAGGGGTAAGGCGAGCTCATGAAAAATGTAAAGCATACAAAGTTCACAAAAAGCTTTCCTCGGTCAGGCTGAAGTCAGCTAACATAACAGTTATCAGCATCATATCAATGAATATCAAGTAGAAGGGACCCACATTAGAAGTCATTAGGCACAAACCAATCACTCAGCATGGCCACCCCATTCTTAACTAAGCTAATCCCTCAGTTACTACACAGTTCTTCACTGAACTCTTGCCAGCATTATTAACTGAAATTTCAAATCATTGACTACAGCTCATGATTCTCTTATAAGGGGGCCAAAGGGGCCAGCGAAATAAGGAACCCTATTAATAACGGGTGCAGAAAACAGAACAGAAGTGCTTAGAATAGAAAAGAATGCCGTCCTTCAGAAGACTGCCTACTACTCACTGGACACAAACATTTCTGCCTTTTTTCAGAAGTCTACTTTTCTGCAGTGTTCACTTCAGCATATGATCTAGAGTCTTGTGTTTTAGTTTGCCCCCACTTCACTAGAGAAGTATATACCCTTATTGTATGTATTTTTGCCTCAATCACCCATCTGGCACTCCACTGGAATGCTTTTAAGGATATCTGCTAGAGCTCCTTCAGCTATTTCTGAAGGGTTTTGTTTACTTTTATTTTTACCCTTCTAACTAGGAAGTTGCCTTGTAAAAAGTTTACAAGAGCCCTCATAGATGTTCTTTTCTGCTACACATTCTTCCTTGGCCTCCCTCTCATTTACAGCCTGGTTAAAGCTGTGTCCTCCTCAGCTCCCTTCTGCTTACAAACATAGCAGCTGAGACAAAAGTACGTATGTTTTATCTTAACATTCCCTGTCAATTTCCTCAGATTTGTTTCCTTTCATGATCGTGTATTCCAGTCTCCTCTGCAGTAGGACACAAACAACTTCATTTGCTACTTTATAAAACAAACTGATATGCTGTAATTCGGGCCAAAGTTCATTTTGAGAAAGATATCCCTGATTAGCTGATAGCTTGCAAGAATCTATTACCCTCCTCCCATCTGAGCTGTTTCAAAGCTCAGTTCCTCTTCTTCTTCCTCTTCTTCACAACTTCAGCTTTTCTGTCTGTATTTGAGTAGATCACCTACAGCTACTGACACTCATTCCATTATGTCTTTTCAGGTAACTCTACCAGGTCATCAACCAAAGGACAAATTCCAGGAATTGCTTTTTCTTCCTTTAACTAAACTCAATTGTGTTTCTTTAATTTCCTACTGTAAGGCTGTATTTGCAAAACACAATTCATCCCTTGAGAACTCTTCAGTTTTCTATAAACACTTCCTGAAATATAGGAGAGTATTAAAGTTAAGACAAATTTAATATCACACTTAAGGAGATTAAGTCACCTTAATTTGTCCACTTCCCTGTAACACTTCATTGGGAACAGTCTATCAATAAAATTGTCCCAGTCACTTCAACAAGACAAGCTTTCTGAGACAGGCTACGTATTCTAAGTGTAATACACAAACATAAAACTGCTTGGCAACTAGATAGAAATGGTGTATGCATTTCTTAGGCAAGATCTTATCAAACCACATAGGCTATTGGGAGTGATAATTAAGCACACCAACCTGTTCCACTTGGCTCTCTCACGAGTAAGAGCATTTTCCACCAGCTAAGGATTACTAAGGATCCTGAACAGAGTAATATTATATATTCATATATATATGAACCAGTTAACAAGTTTACTTAGTATGCGACTACATGGCGATTAAGCAGTGCAGCACAGACCTCTCTCTGAGGGATTCATGCAACACAACTCTTACATTTTTTATTAGAAGTTGCAAATCTAAGCATTCCAACCTTTGTTACTGAGAGTGTGACTGCAACAGATATTAACCCCCTAGCTTTACCTTTCACCTAACCCCAAAAGAGATTTAGACTAAACCTCTCAAAAAACCCCAAGATAATCTGTAATTTTGAATACATCACAGTAAGATGATTCAGGGAGCCAAACAAGTACCAGCATTGTACACAAGAGAAGAAGAGACGACGAGCTAACCAGCAAAGGTATACAGTGCTTGCTACGGCAGACCAAGATCTGAATGTGAGAATACAAGGCTTAATTTCTAGATGGATGTTCAGCAAGAATAGGTCTACAAAGCCAATAGTGTAATAGAGATATGAAGGAGAATCTGAAAAACGGTACTTACTTTGTTTGTGAAATGCTGCTTACTTACTTACTCAAGTAAGTTTACTCTTTTTATAGAAGACTCTTTTTATCAACATCCAAGTTAAAACAAATCCCTCTACATAGGAGCAGAGTCCTGAAAGAGTCTGTATAAACACTATACAGTAGTGGTTTAAGAAATACTGTTCCGTATTAGGATGATATGTAAAAATGTTAAAATATAATTCTACTGAGATATCTGATGTTTACATACTGCGAAGTAGAAATATGAAAACTACAAAGACAAGCAAAGAGCAATAGAGGCAGCCAGCAGGAACTAATTGGCCACACTTTTTTAAGAGTGGAAGACAGTGATTAGATCAGATGTGGAAATGATTCTGATGAGTGCATTTTTGGAAAGATGTGTGGAAACTTCAGGATGATTTAAGAGAAACTTGCATGCCAAAAAAAAAAAAAAAAAAAGACTCAGCTAAATTAGATCACTGGGAGGAGTTAAAAAGGATATGCTACATTTTATCTGAAGGCAGAGAAATGTGGTGCTTCACTACAACGTGCAATTACACTTTCAAATGAAAAATAAATGTATTTATCTCTAATGTTTCTTCTGAAGTAGAAACCTGCTAGTCCATTTAAGTTCCTCCCTGAAAGATCTTCATCCGCTTCCTGGATATCTCTGAAACTCACTTGCCAGCTGCTTCTACAGGCACACTTGAGAACTTGCACCAATATTATGCCCTGACTTGGGTGCCACCACACCATCATTCCAAAACATCTTCACGAAGAATTCACCAACAGAAGCAAAGTGCTCACAGAACTGAGAGAAAAGAGACAGAACAACCACACACAAGCAACTTCCAGAGAAGAAAATACATATATGGACGTTTAAATAAAATCAGAGACCAGTTAAGAGAGCAGTCACCACGCCTCTTGAAGTCACCAAACAGAAGTTAGCAGAAAAACAGAATGGTTTTCACTCACAAATAACAGAAACCAGTACTTGTCCATGTTTGCCAGGGAACACCACCAATCCAGTATGTTTAGGGCTAGAGAGAATTAGCAAGCCACAGAAATATCTTAAAAGAGGAAGACAAGTCAGATGATGGAATATTTGTTTTAAAAAAGTGAAAAGTATGCATCTGAAAGCTGTGCCAAAGCAAGTCGATTAAACAAGTTTTTCAGCACACCAGAAATTAATTCATGGAGGCTCAAGTACTCTCGCCTGAGAGAATCCTGCTCCAAAAGGCACATTTATTTTGCCTGAAAAGCAGCTGGTACTCTCCTAGGTTAACAAGTGTTTAAGGGAACCTCAAAAGTCTTGCAAGGGTAGATAAAGATCAGTTCACCCAGAGACAGAAGGTCTCCAGTATTCTACAGTGTTAGTTAGGTCTCTAATATGCTGGCATTTTTTCCTTCCTTTATTGTTGAATGGCAGGTTTCTTTGGCCCAGTTTCTTTCTGAGATGTTCACTACTTGGTGTTTACTAGTGCTCACATGCCCAAGGAATGAAAAAAAAAAAGTCACTAATTTAAGTAGTGGGCACAGATTCTCTCACTGCCTGCTGACGTGACGTAAAGTTTTTGTAGTTTCCATTTACATTCAAAATTAAATTCAAAAATGGTAGTAAATCTTTATTTAAAAAGTGTACATCACAGCCCTACAGAAAACAGGTTTTCAATTTATAATTCTTTTGCAGGGCTATTTCATAGTTTCATTAAGAGTATTTATTTAAATGGAAGCCCGAGGAAGTTTTAGAGAGTGTGGCTTCCAGAAAGCAGAGTATAGAGATGAAGTGATAGCAAGACGAGATCTGTGCCAAGTTGGAGAATCATTCTTAAGCAGCCACCGCAGAAATTTTTTTATCAAAGCAGACAGCTCCCCATCCCCAAAGGGCACAGAGGTGTGTACAGTTAGTGTGCTGAGGTCCAAACCATGCATCATCTTGGACGAAAAGAAAATCATCTTCGTTTTAGTCCCATTCCTATATTACATTTCCTCCAGATTGCCTGGCAAGCCTAACTAGAGACGTTGCTGGGTCTCTGTCATTTTTAAATAAATTACCAGTTTGACAACAACTTGGACACGCAAGTATTCAGCACCGGTAGAGTCATGCGATTGTGGTGAACGAGCTCCTGAGAGATTTGTGTATCTTAAACATTTCTATATTTGTTCATCTGAAAACCCAGAAGAATGAGAGCCAGCTAGGGGAAAGGCAAAACAGTCAGAGGTTGAGCTGAATTACTATTTCTCATTACAAAAATATTTATTTAATGGCAGAGCAGTGCAAGGCTCCACCACTTAGCTCCAGAGATAAAAGTAAAAACCTCTTCATTCTTCTGGCTTCTAGTTATCAGTATCAAAACCAGACTTCTGATTTTTTGATAACACATTCCATCTCATGTAGGAGATGAACCAACATGGCTTAATGCAAAAAATATTCTGTCATAGCTACTCTTCTTTTACACCAAGGTTGTAGTGTAACATACATAAAACAGCACTCCTCATAGTCAGCGCTCATCACACCCGACCTTCAGGCCCACTCACTTGGAGAACTGTGCCATCTCCTAGCCTACAAAGGCACACGTGGTTCTGAAGCCACAAGGTACAGTATCAATGAACTGAGTAATCTCAGATCAGTCTTTGGGTGGGGTGAGGAGCCACCTTCGAGCCAAATCAGATTCCCCCAGCCAGTATATTTGCTCAAACGCATGCCAGCACAGAGAAGAGGGACAAAATGCAAGTATGGAGATAGAATCATAGAATCATCAAGGCTGGAAAAGACCTCTACGATCATCTAGTCCAAGTGCCAACTCATCACCACTATACCAACTAAACCACTTCCCTCAGTGCCACATCTACAGCTCCTTGAACATCTCTGGAGACGGTGATTCCACCACTTCCCGGGGCAGTCTGGTCCAATGCATTAAAACTTAGCCAGGGAAGGAGATGGATTGCCTTTGTCAATAGCAATCCAGTTCAAATGATCATGAAAGTAACAGTACAAGTACATCCAGCTGTCTACAGACGTGGCAATGGATTCATGTCCTGTAGGACCTACAGAGCTAAATGCTGGACACCAGAAGCTGAGAATCTTTCTTTGATCATAGGTTTTTAACTTTTTTTTTTACTGTGCAAGTAACTGAACACAATCCTGGTGATCACAGAATCACAGAGTATCCCATGTTGGAAGGGGGATCACAACAAGGATCATTAAGCTCAACTGCACTGAACAGTGGCATTTCCCACACAGGTCCATGAAAGATTTCAAACATACATACACTGGTAGTCAGTTTTCTTGGTTGGGGCCATATGAGTATAATACAAAAACGTTCTTAAAGTTTGTTGAGAACACAGTGTTGCTATTGGCTTTTTTTTTTTTTTTTTTTTTTTAACTCATTGAATTAATTTCATTTATAACAAGCCAATTTCAAACCTAAATGCAAGGATTACATGGCACAGCTTGACAGCTTGGCAACACAATACATTGGAATAGGCAACAGAGGAACAGATAAGCAAGCTCGCTGATGACACAAAGCTGGGAAGAGAGGCTGACACACTGGAGAACTGGGAAGGAAGGAACCTGATCAAGTTCTACTAGAGCAAGTGCAGAGTCCTGCTCCTGGGGATGAATAACTGCATGCATCACTACAGATTAGGGGCCGACCTGCCAGAGAGGAGCTCTGCAGAGGATCTCTGCAGAGAAGGAGCTGGGTGTTCCTGCGGACAACAGGTTGGCCACAAGTCAGCAGTGTACCTTTGTGGCAAAAAAGATCAATGGATCCTCAGGTGCATTACAAAGAGCATGTCCAGCAGGTCAAGGGAAGTGATCCTCCCCCTCTACTCTGCCCTGGTGAGGCCACATTTAGAATATTATGTCCAGTTCTGGCCTCCCCAGTTCAAAAAAGACAGGGATCTCCTAGGAGAATTCCTGCAGGGGGTGACAAAGATGATTAAGGACCTGCAGCATTTCCTGTGCGAGGAAAGGCTGAGTAACCTGGGTCTGTCCAGCCTGGGGAAAAGAAGACTAAAAGGAGATTCAATAAATGTTTGTAAATATCTAAAGAAAGTTGGGAGGCAAATGGATGAGGCCAGGCTCTTCCAGGTGCTGTGTAGCAATAGAACAAGGAGTAACAGCCTAAAGCTTGTACACAGAAAGTTCCATGCAAACATGCGGAAGAAGTTCTTTACTTCAAGGGTGCCAGAGTGCTGGAACAGGCTGCACAGAGAGGTGGTAGAGTCTCCTTCTACGGAGATCACAGAATCACAGAATCACAGAATCACCCGGGTTGGAAGGGACCTCAAGGATCATGTAGTTCCAACCCCCCTGCCTAGCAGGGCCACCAAACACACACATTCAGATCAGGTTGCCCAGGACCCTGTCCAACCTGGCCTTAAACACATCCAAGGACGGGGCATCCACAACCTCCCTGGGCAGCCCGTTCCAGGGCCTAACCACTCTCCTTGTAAAGAACTTCCCCCTAACATCCAACCTAAATCTTCCCTCCTTCAACTTGGATCCATTTCCCCTAGTCCTGCTGTTGTCAGCCCTTTTGAAGAGTTTACTCCCCTCGTGGGTGTAGGTTCCCTTCAGGTATTGATAGGCTGCAATGAGGTCACCCCGCAGCCTTCTCTTCTCCAGGCTGAACAAGCCCAACTCCCTCAGCCTGTCCTCATAGGGGAGGTGCTCCAGCCCCCTGATCATCTTAGTCGCCCTCCTCTGGACCCTTTCCAAAATCTCAATGTCTTTCTTGTACTGAGGGCTCCACACCTGGACACAGTACTCCAGATGGGGCCTCACAAGAGCCGAGTAGAGAGGGACAATCACCTCCCTGTCCCTGCTGACCACCCCTCTCCTGATGGAGCCCAGGATCCCATTTGCCTTTCGAGCTGCCAGAGCGCACTGCTGGCTCATGTTCAGTCTCTCGTCCATCAGGACCCCCAGGTCCTTCTCTGCCGAGCTGCTCTCAAGGACCACTCCTCCCAGCCTGTACGGGTGCCTGGGGTTCTTCCGGCCCAAATGCAAAACCTTGCACTTTGCAGTGTTGAACCTCATTAGGTTCACCCGAGCCCAGCCCTCCAGCCTGTCGAGGTCCCTCTGAATGGCATCCCTTCCTTCCACCGTATCAACCGCACCACTCAGCTTGGTGTCGTCAGCAAACTTGCTGAGGGTGCACTCAATTCCCTCATCGATGTCATTAATAAAGATGTTAAAGAGCACCGGTCCCAAGACAGACCCTTGGGGGACACCACTTGTTACCGGCCTCCACCTGGACATAGAGCCATTGACCACCACCCTCTGTCTACGGCCTTTCAACCAGTTTCTTACCCATCGGGTCGTCCACCCATCAAATCCACTTCCCTCCAATTTGGAGATGAGGATGTGGTGGGGGACCATGTCAAAGGCCTTGCTCAGGTCCAGGTAAATGACATCGGTCGCCTTCCCTTCGTCCACCAATTGCCGATATTCAAGACCTGCCTGTATGCTGACCTGTGCAACCTGTTGTAGCGTGCCTGCTTTAGCAGGGGGGTTGGACTCCATGAGCTCTTGAGGTCCCTTCTAACCCCTACAATTCTGTGATTCTGTTATTCCTGTTTCCAAGTAAACCATTCTAAAACCACAAACAGAAAAACCTGACACTGGCCGAACAAGGTTAGAAAATGCATTCTAACACAAACCTCAAAGGCTAACATCTGTTGGTTTTTTTTGGTTTTTTTTGTAATATATTCTCATTGTAGATTTCATCTCTGAGAGATGAGGCCATTCAAGACTATAGGCAAAACAAACAGTACTTTAACAGGTGGAATGGAAATGCTGAGTCACAGCTTGAAGCAGTGATGGAGCAGCTGGTGGGAAGGCAGGGCCAACCCAGGGGAGCTCAGCTACATACAGTGCACCTCAGTGACTGGAAGGGATGGAGTCAGGATCTACTCCTTCCCAGACCTCATTTAAGGGTTGGCAGTGGAGGCAATGGGAGATTGCTGGTGATTCCTGTGTACCCAAAGCCTTATGAAGGTAAGTAACTTCTTTCCTTTATTTCTGAGCCCACAGCTGTTGAATTTGAGCAAATCCTCACTTACACAGCCTAGGGCCTTGCTACTCTGCTGTCGCTGCTGCATCTTCTATCACATTACAAAAGGTTTTATTACAACTAATATAACAAGAGTCAAACTGCAACTTAAAGCCCCAATCTCAGAAGGATTTAAAATATAGTTATCAAAACCTCTCAAACGAACGGCAAAAATATAAACAGAACTTGAGCCAAAACCGTCCTACTACAGTCTCAACACAACTACAGTACACAGATGCAACATGAAGAATACAAGATTATTACTTTTTAATACATATTTTTATTTCAAATTACAAGGGAAGTACTGAATTTCTTAAAGGTCTGTGAAAAATGCATACGATACTAAAAAATCTATTCATAACAAAACAAACAAAACAGATCAAGGAAACAAAAGAAGTTCTGAAGACAGAAACAAAATATTAAATTAAAAAAAAAAAAAAAGGAAATTATATTAGGTTTATTTTCTCCTGCCTTTTTGATGCATAGCCACACTCTGTCCATTACTATTCTGCAATACAGCACTATTTGGTGGATTCTACCAAGTTCCTTCAGATCTTCTTGGTTTTGTATAAGACAAAGTTGAAAAGGCAAAGCCACCTCTGTAGAAATTTCCAAGATAGAGAATACTTCAAACCAAGAATAATATTGAATTGAGTCTTCTGATAGTTTTATTTCATTCTCCCCCAAACCTTAAATGAGTAAGACTAACTTCAGGGTTTTCAGGATAGTCTTTTATCAGGACCACGTGCAGTCCTTAAAATACATGGATTCCACTGAGATAACAAGACAAACTGATCCATCTGCATAAGTGTATGTGACTTACTAGAAAATGCTTTCCTATTAAAGCGCTTCGAGAGACATGACGCCAATACATGCTGCTTAGGAACGGCCAAACATATCCTCCCTAGTGCTACAGCAACTGCTCACTGGGAGATACATTTCTGTCACAGCCACACCAAGTAAGAGCCACTGAGGATTCAGTGGTATGTTTGCTCTTCCCAAGGTGCTGCTGAATTGCCTTGTATCTGTGAAAAATGTAAGCCTACTAACATTTGCAAGGAAAATATTGTCAAAACAAACATAAGAACTACAACCATCTTCCTCAAATGCCGACATTCACGTAGATGGGTTTCTTTTTAAGTGAGTGGAGAATGTAAGCATCTCACACCACAAGAAATGTGGCATGTTGTTTCACCATTCCAAATCCTGCCAGTGATATTTCTTGCTCTATAAGTAGCCCACTGGCACCATTCCTACAGAAGGCCAACCTACAAAGCCACAGCATGGCATCAGCTCAGGGTCACAAGCTGTTCTGACACCAGCAGCTGACCTAGAAGAGTGTCTGACATCAGAGACATTGAATAACAGCTTCTCAAATGGCAGGAGACTGAAAAGGTTACAAATTCTGTACGCATTGGCTAAGAAATACCTTTCTGCACTGCAGAACTGAACATAGAGAAAGGTGAATTTTTGCAGGCATGTAAAGGCTAAGAAACAGTTCTTTGCTATACAAGCAGAGAAGGCACTATCAGTCAGTTATTGAATTAAACTACACAAGTACAACAAGAATTTTACTAACAGCTAAAATAAGTTCAAAATAATATTGAATGCAACAGAAAACACTGATCTTCCATGGGACAAAGACTGAAATGCCAGGCTATTTTTCAGATAATGAATATTACAGACTACCAAAGCCAGAAGGTGCTGTTTTGATCTGCATTCTTCTGCTAAACAGATTAAAAAAAGAAATTACGTTTCTCAACATCTGGTGAAAGATCAGGTTTCCAAGGAGATGAAGTCTGGGCCTTGGCTAAGTAGCCTTACTGCATTTTTCCAAAGAACTGAGGTTAAAAAAAAAAAAGAAAAAACAAACACAGGTGCAAGATGGAGTTCATGCAAGTGAGCTATCCACCTCGCTCAGCATGAAGTTCTACCAAATATATAGCACAGGTTTTTTGACAATATGCAAAGTGATTAAATGCTGATAAAAACTATTAGACATTCAAAACAGTTTGCTTCTTCCACGCCACCAAAAATAATAAGACTTGACACAAGACTTACATTGGCTTTCTAAATAACTCAACACACTAACTCTTCCAAGGAAAAACAACTTCATGTCATTAGATGCATCATTCTGTGCTCTGTTTCAGTCTGGTGTTACACACATTAACCACAGGAGCATACGGAATTTATACACAGACTTCTCAGTTTGTTTTGCTGCTGCTTAAACTGTGCAAGAGATCACCTTGCATTTTGTTCAGCTATACTTGGAGTATATTTGTGAATATAGTGCAAGAAAACCAGAGCATACCTCTGCTCCGTGTTTTCACTACCTAAACCTAAACCTACAGCATCCCTTACAAACACTGAAAAACCCACACCAGAAGCTTCTCTAATGCTTTTAAAGCTGCAACAACTACTTATTTGCTTCTTTATGTACCTCCAAAACACAGACCCTGACTTCCACCGAATGATCAGAGATTTCAGAAACTAACTGTAAAGGCCAATGCCCAGTTCACCAAGTTCAGTATTGCATTCATCTAAATTATTTTAGTCTCAAGTTTTCTATGAATAATAACAAGGTGAAAGTTTCAAAGTGCATGTAAGGTTGTTAAGCACTGAAACTTTAAGTATTCCTTGTTTTGTAATCTGACTGCAAACAAGGAAGGTACACAACCTTAAAAATATGTATTTAGTGTGATCCTTTATCATTAGTGTACACCTTTACACGTTTTCTGAAGAAGACAACTGTCCTCAGCTTTTCAGAGAACTCTGCACTTGCTTACACTGAAAGATATAACTAGAAGCTCTTCACTTCTTTTCTACTCTTTCAGAATGGCAAAACTGATGATAACTGATAATAGAGGTTAAAAGTCAAAAGCATACAAGTTCTGTAACTAAAGAAAGCCTCTGAGGGATCCACCAAACTCAGTGTTTTGGCCTGACAAATTTATTCCTTCCAGTTTTCCTGCACTCCTGTCAAACCATTAGCACACGGACAACCAGCTCCGTGCTGGAAAGAAAATACTGGTCAAGTGTGAAACAGTGCTTATGTATTACCTAAACTAATTAGCCTACATGTCTCTATGCCTTTCCAGTTTTCTTGATTTCAATTTGCTTTTAGAGATGGTTTTACTCATTTGCATCACACAGGCTGCAGCTATCGTATTAGGTCTCATCTTTGATATCACAGCCTTGGATAGTGATGAGGACTGCATGTAACAAAGCTCTGCCAAGTGAATCCAATGAATGTTCATTTGTTCCCTTTTCCGGTCTCCTCATAAAATCCTTGAGAGCAGGTATTTGGTGGGAAAAGAAACCTTAAATAAGCTGGCCCTACAAATATCACCATCCTAATATCCCCCTTGCAAATGGTCCCCAAGCACAGCACGTTTCTTGGTGGCTAGTAGTGGCAGTGCCCTGGCAGCAGGCCCTCCTTAGCCTTGTCTTTGTGAAAGCCCAGCAGCAGGTAGGAGATTTACTGACACTCCTGTACCATACAGCAGTCCCAGCAGGAACACAAGGCATCTTTTCTTAAGTTTCTCCGGTAACTGTAGAGGAAGCACCCCAAGGTATCCCTTCACAGATGCAGAGCCCTCTCTGCTCCATCCACCACAGTTATAATGAGAATAGACTACGGACAGGCGCAATATGAAAAAGAACAGAATAATAACTGCACAGAATGGCTTGGTCTAGAAGGAACCTCAAGGATCAAGTTTCAACCCCCTTGGAAGGTTGCCAACCACTACACCAAGCATGAGATCAGTCTGCTCAGGGCCCCGTCCAACCTGAACACCTCCAGGGACAGAGCATCCACATTCATTTTGGGCATTTAAACCATAAATTATGGTTTAAATGGTTTAAAACCTTTAGTTTAGTTTAAAACCTTTAGTTTAAAACCATTCTCCCTTGGCTGATTACTATCTACCTGTATTAAAAGTTGTTTTCCCTCCTGTTAATAAGCTTCCTTTAGATATTGGAAGGCCAGAGTGAGGTCTTCTCTTCTCCAGACTGACCAAGTTCAGCTCCTTCAGCCTTTGTAGGAGAGGTGCTCCAGCCCTTGGACCATCCTAGCAGCCCTCTTCCGGACCTTCTCTAAAAGCTCCTCATCTTCCCTGCATTGAGGGCCTCAGACTTGGATGCAATGCTCCATGAAACAGCACCAGATTCTACTGTTATTTCACAGTCCATTTCCACATGGGAGACATAGAATCACAAATGGCCACAAGAAGCACCAGCCCACAAAGCCCAGAAGTAGTAAAGGTTTTCTCCTATAGGTGAATATGGTTTAAAATATCCAGGTGAGAGCCCTCCAGCTACTGCCAGTTGAAAGAGCCGTTTGCATATCCCTAGAACATAGCATGCACACATTCTTTGGGGGCAGAGTTTAACTTCAGCAGTCTGCAGGACGCTGAGCACAGAACCAGCACCAGCCAATGGAAACCAACCAGCCTTCCTTCCTCCCCTGCAAACAGCTACAGCCTGGGCACTACCAGCTGCTCCCCTCTAGAATTCTTGCTAGTAAAAGAGAACCAAACAGGTACGGATGGGCGCTTGATTGAACCTACTGGAAAGAAACTGTAATGAAATTTCAATCTGAATGCCTGCAGACCAAGGTTTGGAAAATAAAATTCTACTTAGAGCCTTTTACAAAGATTGGATTCAGTAATCGTTTAAAAACGTGAGCAGTGTCAGCAGTTGAGCCTTTTCACCAAAGAGACCAAACAAATATTTAGAAGTCACGACGGGCATCTTCTCCTCAGAAGCACACAAGCACACCCACTTGTTTCCTCACCGTTATTTCGGAGCGTCAAACCCTTTCCAGAACTGTCACCATTGAAGCACTGGAGTAACAGAAATCTCAACTGCTGAGAAGGCAGCCCGATTCCATAGATACACACACAACCGCGATCTCGGGAAGACGTTCCCGGCATCCGCGGTCCGAGCAGAGCGCGGCTTTTCGGCGGGCAGCGCAGAGCCGTCCCGCAGCTGCCCCGAGCCCGCGCGGTGCGACCGGCCTGCCCCGAGCACAAGGAGCCCGCGGGTACCGCCATCGCTCGGGTCTTCGGCAGCGCGTTCCTGGGGCCCCGCTTTGCCGCAGGGCGCCGGGTTTGCAGCGAGACCCCAGGGCACGAGGGCAGGCGGAAGGATCCGGGCGGGGAAGGGCACCGTGCCTCCCCTCCCTCCTTCCCGGCCCGGATCTGCCCTGGGGCCGACTGCCACCCCGCCGCCTCCGGCTCCCATCAGGGAGGCCCGCTCTACCCGCAGCGCTCGCCCGGCGGGTACAGCCCCCAGCCCGGCCCGCTCGCCCCAGGAAACCTCTCCCCTAGCCCGCCCGGGGCCGCCCGTTAGCGCCCCCCCCCCCCCCCGCCCCCGGGCCGGCCGCCGGGGAGGGGGTCGCCGTCCCTCGGCAACGTCGCGGCGCGCTCGCAGCGGCACCCGCCGCAGGCAGCCCCCGTCCCTGACCTACTTTCCGCCTGGCTTGCCACCCAACGGCGCACCACTAACCTACTTTCCAGCCAATGGCACCCTCCTCCGGCCCCGGACCGGACGCGCCCGCCCGCCAACGGGAGAGCGGCTCCCGGACGGCCTCGTCCAATGGGCGGCCGGAAACGGGGCGACGCCCGCCCTCCTGAGAGGCAGCTAATCCGCGGGCCCTCGCGGCGTGACAGCCAATCGGAGAGGCGGCCGGGAGTTTTGATTCCGCCCACCGGCGGCAGGCAAGGAGTCCCGGATGTGGCGCTGGTGGCTGCCACAGCCGTCGGTGGCGAGAGGCTCGTGGAGCCGCCTCATCGCGCCGAGACTTTCCCGCCTTTCTGCATCGCTCTCGCCCTGACTTCGCCTCAGGGCGGCGTGCTCAGCGCCGCGTCGTCACCGCGCGGGTCTCCCCGGCCTCAGGGGCGAGACGAGGGCGTTACGATCCCGCTCTTCTCAGCCCTGCGCCCGCTCCGCTGCCTCCGCGTGCACCTCTGCGGCGCTGCACGGCGCACGCGGACCCCGGGGAGCCCTCGTGGGGCGGCGTGCGCAGCGCTGCCGTAAGTGCGCACGCACCCCCGGGGTCGTGCCGTGCGATAGCGTTATTCTGCAGGAGGAGAAGGTCAGCAGTGGAACATCGCGCGGCCATCTAACGCGGCGCTGGGCGGCTAAATTTATACCATCCTCACAACAGTGCTGGCGTGCGGAGCGGATGTGTTGCAAGAAAGTAATCGCAGCAAGGCTGCTCTCAAATGCAAACGTGGCCCAAGCGTGGTGGCTTTGTTGCTACATCCGATTAGCGTTGCCACACTGTAATTGCCCCAACTTTTCCCGTCTTGTGGTGCCACGCCTTCATTTGGTTTACCTTTACTAACGCACCACCCCGCAGAAGCTTGGGCTGCGGTAATCGCACTGTGAGCTCGTCCCAAGGGCAGCCCTCAGGGCTGGTTTCCGCCTAGCTGTGACTAAACGCGGTCAGCAGGTGGCACCTGCTGGGCACAGGCTTGCCGGTCGGGTCAGAACGTTCGGATTCAGCACGATAGCGTAAGTGAGGAGTATTAGCCAGACCGAAATAAATACCATGAAAGAAAAAGACTAAAAATGCATATTTTATACTGGATATAAAAGAAGTTTCTTTAAAGTGCGGGTGGTGTGGCACTGGCACCTGTTGTCCAGAGATATGGTAGAAGCCCAGTCCCCAGGTACACTCACGGTCAGACTGGTTGGGACTCTGAGCAACCTGGCCTCACTGTGGTGTCCCTGTTCATAAAATTATAGAATTGTTCAGATTGGAAAGGACAGTAAAGATCAGCCAGTCCAGCTGCAGCCTAACCATACTGCCCTAACTAACAGCCCTCTGCTAAATCATGTCCCTGAGCACCACATCCAAACGGTTTTAAAGCACATCCAGTGATGGTGACTCAACCATCTCCCTGGGGAGCCTATTCCAGTGCTTAACTACCCTTTCTGTGAAGAACTTTTTTCTAATATCCAACCTAAACTCACCCTGACACAACTTGAGGCCATTTCCTCTCATCCTGCCACCTGTCACCAGTGAGAAGAGACCAGCCCCGCTCTTGCTGTAAGCTCCTTTCAGATATTGGAAGAGAGCAGTAAAGTCTCCCCTCAGTCTCCTTTTCCCCAGACTACATAGCCCCAGTTCCTTCAGTCTCTCCTCATAGGGCACATTCTCCAAGCCCTTCAAGAGCCTTGTTTGGACCTGCTCCGGCACCTCAGTGTCCTTCCTGTACTGCGATGCCCAAAACTGAACACAGTACTGAAGGTGAGGTCTCACCAGTGCTGAGTACAGGAGCAGGATGACTTCCCTAGACCTGCTCACCACACCATTACCAATGCAAGCCAAGATGCCTTCTTGGCCACCTGGGCACTCTGGTGGCTCATATTCAGCCAACTGTCCATCAGTACACCAAGGTCTCTTTCCATCAGGCAGCTTTTCAGCCACTTCTCCTGAAGCCTGGAGTTGGACTAGATGGCCTTTAAAAGTCCATTCCAACACAAATGACTCTATCATTCTATCATCTTCTTTTAGCAACCATTCTACTGTTCAGATTTGGTTTAGTGCACAGAAGTTTTGGAGGTGGAGAAATCTCCTTGACTACTTCTTTCTCACAAGTCTTCGTAGTTTTCATTGTTGTTTCTACCCACCTGTAGAAATCATCTTCCTGTTGCATTCAGTCACACACTGTCTGCCTTAATGAGCCCAGTAACTGTTGTAGGGCCTGATGCCAAGAGTAATGATCTTTTGTTATTTCTGTAGGAAAGCAGCTTAGCAGGCCATATGTCATATTTCCCAGTAAATGATTGTTTTGAATTGTTTCTATTAATGAGATATTAAAGGAAATAACAGCATCTGGTTGATCAAATTCTGGTTTTCAGCATATGATAATGTATACCAATCCTGTTCTGCTGCATTCTTTAAAATAAATTTCATCTTTAAGTTCAATGCAGGAAAATTCTCTGTGTAGTTTAATAAGGTATTTCATAACTAACTGTTACAACCTTAACAGGTTGTAACAAGGGTACAAAGATTATCACCAAAGAGCTTAGAAATCACAAGTTGAATCTTAGTGTGAAGTGAGCTCTTTTCCAATCACCAGGAAGGAGTCTTCATCACTCTTCCAGCATGTGTTTATGTATTGCAGAAAGCAGAGGTAAAGCTTAGTGCACAGGTTAGGCACAGGTAGGGTGGTTTTTTTCCATAAAGGGTCATTCTTGAAGAAACACATGAATCTGAGATGATACCATAGACTGTGGAATCTGCTAGAAAGACCAGCTCCATCATGTCCTCTGCCCGGGGCACTGTGCACATACGCTTCTATTTCCATAGCAGAAGCATTTCCTCAGGCAATCAATTGCTGATACAATTCATTTTCTGAATTTAGGTTGTTTTTAAAGAAGGCAGTAAATTATGCCTTGATTCGGAACTTAGCTGCCTCCTTAACTATATAATAGTGAATGGTCTCACTATGCTTACACATCAAAACTTGGGCTTATATCTGGTTTCAAATTATGATGTAGAAATGGGAGAAGAGCCTGCTATGTGGTGATTGCACTGAAAACTGTGATTATTAACAGACTGTTGGAACAACTAGCCTGTATCTCAACACACGTATTAAATTTGAATGCTAGGAAAGTAACCACTTTCCTAGCTGAGATTTTTGACTTTGTATCAAGGAGCATAGGGGTTATGTTCTTCATTAAACCAAATCTACCTAAGAAATAACAGGGCTTTTTATCAGTGGTTTCACTTTAGAATCTGCAACTTTTCCTCCTTCTTCTTTTTTTAATCTAGATATCTAGTTACATGCAAAAAGGAGGTCTTATACAGCCATTGATTTCAGCCCTGGTATCTCCAAAAACACAAATTAATATTCTGAGACTCCATAGGAACTCCACAGGAGTCTCACAAGTATTGGCAGCCCAGTATCTGGCAGCATAACAAGAACAGGAAGAAGAATCTAAGGAGGAAAATGAGATTAAGGCCTGAGAGTTAAGAAAATCAAGTACTCTCTGCAATATTTGTTCTTTTTTTTTTTTTTGTGGAAGGCCAGGGATGAACTTGTATTTTTATCTGGATTCGAGCATAATGGAGGCCATAGATCTTTCAGTTTTTTTACTTCTTTGAAATATATGGAATTTCACTAGTATTTCAGAGACTAGAAGCGTCTAAACTGAAGAAAAGATAGCAAATTCTAAATATTTTAATGTTAGTGATAAAATGTTTTAAATTTGAAATCTTTAAAGGCTACATAATGACAACCTCTTTAAATATAAAAACTTTTTTGTTGGGGGTTTTCTTTTTTTTTTTTTTTTTTCTGAAACTTTATCAAAACATTGAATAAAATTTTATTTACCATCATTGTTGATAAATAATAAATGTCTAACTATTGTTGCAGCAATTTTGATTCAACACTCTATTACTTTCTCCCTTTTATAAATGTATAAACAAAGGGGTAGTAATATTCTTGCCTCCCCACAATAAAAAGAACTTCTACCAGCTATTTTGTTTAAACTGAATTAAACTAAAGACGCTTTTGAAATTGCTGGCTTCATTTCTCTGTGGCTTATTAAGTACAATAAAACCAAACATGGCATTACTGTCTTTTCTTGGGAGAGGATAATTTTTTTTAAGCTTCATTTAAGAGTATCACAGGATAGCTGTAACAAGGCAGTCCATATTCAGCTTTGACTGGACGTGAAGTTACAAGTATCAATGTGGGGGGGGAAAAAAAAGCAACAAGAAGGATTTTCCTTCTAAGCATGAACTGAACAACAACAACAAAAAACCTTTTTAACATACCCTGATTTGATTTGATTGTTTTAAAGGATGATTAAGAAGCAGATTCAGTTGAAGAGAAAGGGATTGCTGGAGTTGTAAACGTCATTTAAATATATGGAAGATCTTCCTTAAAAAAAAAAAAAAAAAGGTAATTAACAGTCTCAAAATGTATTACTTAAATAAGTATAATGACCTCTCTTTCACAGATAGGAAGGACAGGCCTGGAGACTGAATGAGTTGGCCAGTGTTACACCCGCATACTAAGTCAGGTGCAAAGCCGCAGTTGCAACTGGAATTCCTTGCTGACAGCTTTCTGAGGAGTCTGGTAAGCCACTCAGCACCTCTGTTTTATTTTATCATATCTCACAAAATGTTTTAGTTATTTTCCAAATACATGGACAACATGGTGCTTGCAACACATATTCTGACAAGAAGCTATGAAATATTTAACAACTAGAGGCTTGGGTCTATTTCACTTATGCTCATAAAATAAATGAAAGCAGATCAGTTAAAAACCCACAATTTTATTAGCAGATGGTATAAATAAATTGAAATTAAATTAAATTCCTTTAGCATTTCTATATTGACAGGCTGTAATATGACAGTGGGACAGTGATTTTTTTTCCCACATTTAATCTTGTAAATATACTAGAACTTAATCTGACATTATTAATTCTTAAACAGTGAGAACTTTGAATTGATTTCACACTGATTCCATTAGGCATTTGGAGTAAGGCCTATGAGGTTAAGCATGTCATAGGCTATACTTCCCCTCAGCATTACATGTATCTGTACTCCTCACAGTGTATTAAAGTAACGTGCTTTCTTGGTTATGATTGGCTGCATGCAGGAGATATCTTTTAAAGCAGAGGAGCAGTGAGTCTTATATGTTCACAGTAAGTTTTGATTTCTCCATTGTCTACAGATAAATGTTAATTAAGTAGTCTATTAATATTGCATTGTTGCATAATAATGTTAGAGAAACAATCTTTTTGTTTACAGAGAAGATATTTTTAAAACAGCAAAATTGGACTATTTCTGGGGCTTGCTGGTATATCAGTAGATGTGCCTGACGTGTTGTATATTGGGAAGCTGGGAGGACTATTTCTTATTAGTTCACATAGACAAGAAGTATGTGGGGAAGGTTTCCCTCTTGTTCTTAGTTTTTCTGAGTCCCAGGAGTTATTCAACCAAGGATGTGAATCACAAAACAGACTACAAGGGATTTTTTGACTGTAGCATGAAAACAACAAATACATTCTGAAGACTGAATAGTCAAACAATTTGATACTTTTGTTCTGCTGCAGATTTTTCTTAGAGAATAACAACTCTGGGAATATTTGATAATGCAAAGTCTTAATGCTTGGCTGTCCTATCTTTTGGCTTGCCTGGGCTGTGCTGAGTGAAAAGGAACTGTCTTGGGCTGCACATATGTAGACTACTCCAAAAATAATGTCTTCTATTTGTTTACATGGTAATGACAACAGATGCAAAGAGCGCAATGATATATAAGAACAAATTCTCAGCTACATAACGCTATTTTTCCACATAGTCTACCATTAACTATGCATTTTTGTCACAATGAACAAAAGCCTTCATGCTGTACTTGTAAAAACCTGTACCAGCAGAGGTGACCCACGGTCACCGTTGTCACTGCTGAAATGCACCACCCACTGCCTCACGGTGCTCACATCCACTGGTTGGTCTCTACAAACATTCAGCAAGTGTCAATGGATGTTAATGGGGGCCATTTTGTCTGCTTGGAAGTATTCAATTCCACCCCTTTGCTTGATATGTACTTCCGTGTCAGGCACCATTTTGTCAGAGTGCCCCTCTGCTGCCACCTGTCACGTTGCAACAAAATGGAATGGAATATTGGTGAGAAGGTTCCACCCCTACTGCCATCCCACCAACTTCCACCTCCAAGTCAGAGGCCAACATGGCAGGGCTGGGGATGACTGCAGTGCTGGGCTGGGGTGGGCTGTGGCCATGAGTTGGCATGAAATGCGAAGTTTATGGAAGATACAGTATCTTACTCATCAGCTGCTCTATTTTAAGCCCTGTTCAGCATGGGAACTTTCATTTTGTGATCTATTTGGACAGTAGCTGGCGCATTATAATGGGATGTTAGCTGGCATCTTTACAATCTAAGGGATACTTAACTGTACTTAGCTGTAAAATCCATTCTCATCCTTGTGCTCAGTCACTCATTCTTTCTTAGTGTGTTGTTTTTTCTCATATACATTTTTTGACAGTTTCATGTTAAAATAAAGGGCACTGTATCAATAGCATTGAGGTTAGCCCATAGGTATGTTTTGCTATGCTGTGATGTGATCAAAATATATATGTATGTGTGTGCACACACACACACACAGCAAATGCCATTAAATGGATGTGGCATTTCAGTGCCTGAAAAAGGCAACAAAAATGAATCCACAGTAACATATGTTGGGGATAAATTTCAGAGACTAGTGCAAATAACAGAAAAGACTATATATTAATCAATTATACACACAGCTACATATATGAGCTATACACAAGCTATATATATGAGGTAGAGCTACTTGAAAATATTTACACTTAATAAATATCAAGTGGATGCCAAGCTGCAATCTAATTCCAGAATCAAGTAATTATACAAATAAATTGCAAATTGCTGTACAGTTTTAGAACTTCATCTGCCCCTTCATGTAGAGGAAGTAAGTTTTGGTGGATGTTAAATCCCAGACATCTCTAAAAAGATCAGATATTGATGGCAGAGAATAAAGGTAACTTTTCCAAAAGAATCCTTGGAGAATGATTGGTGAGGAAAAAGGACAAAATATGGGCACTGCCTGAATATGGCAGGCACTGGATCCTTGCACCAAAAACAAAGTGAAGCTACGTGTCCAGACAGATTACCATGCTTTTCCCTGCCCTTCCTCATGTTTATAGGCCATCCCTGGGCTCCACTCTTAGCCATGATATAGTCACTTAACTTGCATGCTCGAGAGCTATGCACTAGTTTACATGAAGAGTGGGAACTGAAGTTGCAGATGCCAGAATGTCGTACTGATGAGTGTTAGTGTGGTATGTGTAATTTGACTCTTTTTTTCTCAGTAGGAAAATCCTGGCTTGGAAGGGTAGAATTTAACAAAAACGTTGCAAAGTACTTTTATTTGGACATTTTATTTTACCCACCAGTGTACTGGCATCCATTTTGTTTTGTATATTTAGCTGACATTGCTTGTTGAAACTGTAACTACCAATGTCACATTAAATAGATTCTCAACCACACTGTTTTAAATGTAGGTATCTAATAAAGGAAGGCAGTAGGACTTTAATCTTCACTTCTCTGCCATTAGTGGTAGCCAGGATGTTCTGCATCACATGGTTCATGCAAGTTCTTAGAGTCACTCTTTTCTACTTTCATGCTGGATTTGCAGAAAGAGCAAAGAGGTGTTATTCAACACTGTAAGATCAGAAAAAATACGAACATAATATGTTATGCTATTCATCCTAAACATACCAAGACCTATCCTTGAATATGTGTATAGAGACAAGCAAAGCAGAGAATGGGAGATTTTGTCTGGGTAATAGTCATACTGTTCTTAAGTCAGTCCTTTTAACATTTCTTGTGAGTGTAATAATGAAGCCTGTGCCTGGAGTCAGGATGAATGGAAGGAGAAGACTAAACTGTTCACTTTGCCAGATAATCGGGTATCCTACACACCAACGCTTGGACCGAAGGTTTAGAAGCAATGCATGAGATTACAGGAGACACTAACAGCTTAATGACAGACCAACTTACAACGGCCGAACAAAATCCTGTTCGGAGATTCTTCACATGCTTCTACTGCAGGCTACCTGGGTCAGAGAGCTGAAGCAAGCTAAGCCTGAGTGTCAAATTTGGTAAGATAACTAGAATGCTCTTCCTTCTACTAAGAGAAATTCTGTCCTAAAATTCTTCTCTGAGTTTTTTAGAAGAATTATCATTCTCTTAGTTATTTGCTTTTCTACTGTTATTTATGACTTGATCATTTAATTAATTCAGACTTGAAGTTGGAAGTAGTGGCTAGGGGTAGCCTATTGTTTTGAATTTCCTTTGGTTTTCTCCCATAATACTTATGTTGTGTCACACTTAATTATGTTGATGATATAATGGAGCAGTCTGTTTTTCCTACGTAACTCTTTAAAATTTGTCTAGGGATATTGCCACGCCTGTCATAAATAGGAGCTATGCTATCTGTAGTATGATTTTTATTCAAATGTTGTATAACGACTCTGAGTACAGTTTTTACATGCTCTTTTTACTCCACATTTTACTGACCATTCCCTAACATTTTGTTTATTGTTTAGTATCAGTGGTTGGTTACACAACTTCAAAATCTTTATGAAAAATTGAAAGGCCTTTGACATGGTCCCCCACCACATCCTTATCTCCAAATTGGAGGGATGTGGATTTGATGGGTGGGCCACTCGATGGATAAGAAATTGGTTGAAAGGACACAGAAAGAGGGTGGTGATTAATGGTTCTATGTCCAGGTGGAGGCTGGTAATGAGCGGTGTCCCCCAGAGGTCTGTCTTGGGACCGGTGCTCTTTAACATGTTTATCAATGACAGCGATGACGGAATCGAGTGCACCCTCAGCAAGTTTGCTGATGACACCAAGCTGAGTGGTGCAGTTGGCACGGTGGAAGGAAGGGATGCCATTCAGAGGGACCTCAACAGACTTGAAAGGTGGGCCCAGGTGAACCTGATGAGGTTCAACACAGCAAAGTGCAAGGTTTTGCACTTGGACTGGAGGAATCCCAGGCATCCATACAGACTGGAAGGAGCGGTGCTTGAGAGCAGCCCTGCAGAGAAGGACCTGGGGGTCCTGATGGATGAAAGACTTAACATGAGCCAGCAGTGTGCTCTTGCAGCTCTAAAAGCAAATGGTATCCTGAGCTCCATCAGAAGAGGGGTGGCCAGCAGGGACAGGGAGGTGATTGTCCCCCTCTACTCTGCTCTTGTGAGGCCCCATCTGCAGTACTGCGTCCAGGTCTGGAGCCCCCAGTGCAAGAAAGACAGGGAGCTGTTGGAGAGGGTCCAGAGGAGAGCCACAAAGATGATTGGGGGACTGGAGCACCTCCCCTATGAAGACAGGCTGAGGGAGCTGGGCTTGTTCAGCCTGGAGAAAAGAAGGCTGCGGGGTGACCTCATTGCAGCCTTTCAGTGCCTAAAGGGAGCCCACAAACAGGAGGGGAATCAACTCTTTGAAAGGGTTTCATAACTGCAGGACAAGGGGAAATGGTTTTAAGTTGAGGGAGGGGAGATTTGGGTTGGATGTCAGGGGGAAATTCTTTACAGAGGGAGTGGCAAGCTGCTGGAACAGCTGCCCAGGGAGGTTGTGGATGCTCCATTCCTAGAGGTGTTCAAGGCCAGGTTGGATGCGGTCCTGGGCAGCCTGGTCTGGTATTAAATGGGGAGGCTGGTGGCCCTGCATGTGGCAAGGGGGGTTGGAGATTCATGATCCTTGAGGTTCCTTCCAACCCTGGCCACTCTGTGATTCTGTATGGCATAAAAAGATCAAGCATGAAAAGATTAGTGAAGGTGTATACATGTACTCATTACAGCATACATTTTGCTGAAGGCATGAATTGAGTGTGTACTTTTTGCAGATCTGACCTGCAGCTCATGTTATTTGAAATACTCTCCTAAGTGATTTTTGGATCAGACCTTTGAATCAAAAAACGAAATGTTCTTTCATGGTGTGTTTTTCAGTTTTTATATGTTGCCTTGTGAACTGAATACAAAGCTACTGTTCAAGCTGAAGACATTATCTGTAACCATACAGATCAAGTTATTAGTGAGTAATGAAATGCACTCCACAAAGGACCCAAACTATTGACAATGCTCCTAGCTTGTCAGTGCACAGTGAGACTCCTTTTGTGTCTTAGTAGTGCATACCTACTTAGAGAGCAAATATTCATTAGCCATGCTAGATGTTAAGAGAACAATCTCATGCCTAGGCCAGAGAAGAAGGGTATAAGAGATTTACTACAGAGTCATGAAGTTACTTTAGAAGACATCCTTTATTTTCAAAGCGAATTATTTGCTTAAACATTTATGGATCTACATCTCCAACTTTTTATTTAATTTTAATTACACAAAGATAATACTACTTTACTTCTGGCTTTGCTTGAAAGCGTCTTTTCAAATAGTTTTAGTCACTCCAGATTCTCCACTGAAATATGAGATAAAAATACAAATTATTCTCATGCTTTTTTTTTGGGATCTGTTGTGGTTTGCCTAGTTATTTTAGATACTAGCTTGAAGTTCAGAGGATAAGTGGCCAAAATGCCACAAATAATCAGTTAAGATAATCAGTTATTATGTTAATTAGCTGATATGAAGCTTATATTAATATGAAGACTTCTATTTTTTGGCTGCTGTTCAGACATTTCTGCATATTGTGTTTGGTATTTCTTATGAATATTGAATTGGTGACTTCCCAAGTACTACTCAAAAAATAATTCATCACACAAAAGGGAAATATGAACTGCAGCCAAAATTCACTTAGAACACTAGAAAATGCATTCTTCTATAAATTATATCTCATGTAGCCCACAGAGTTCATTTGGATTTTGTAATAAATCGTATTTTTGTGTAATATTTCTAAAATATTACTAGTATTGTAGTGATTAGTATAATGCAGTAGTAACTCTTATTGGGATTGGGATCTTCAATGCCACATCTTGTATCAGCAAAAAAAGACAAAGGCCATATTTTTTTCAAGTCTTCAAGTAGGATAGGAATCCATTCGAATTTCAGAAATTATTCAAGTATTTAGAAAGCACTATTTTCTTGAAAGACCATAGTCTATAGTTTTATCTCTGCAACTCATTTCTAGAGTGCTAGAATGGGATTTCTTCAAATTTTATCTTGGCTCATCATTAAAATGCCACAGTTTAAGGCATAGGCTTTGGAAATTTCTGTGGACATAATAATGAAATTTAGAATAATTACTGTAGTTCAAATGTACCCATAACTGAACATATCTGCTTCTAAAACTGAACAAGAAATTGCAAGAAAACATCCAGATAGTATTTTCATTTTTCATTTCATTTACTTGATCTTGCATTTAAAATGAAAGTAACTGGGGAAAACAGGTGGAACAGCAGGCCATAGATAGCAGGAAACAGTGAAAGCATTCCTCATTAATTCAGCTAACACAGGCCCAGAGGATCTCTATTTTTGGTGCACAATTAGTCCCAGTCATGATATGTTGTGTCAGGGATTCCCAGTATCTAAAATACTAATTTTTTTCAAGTGTAACTACCAGCATTAAAATGGTGTTTCAGCTATTTACAACCCCGGCCATTATAGTCACACTTACAGAAATCTACAATACATCTATGAGCTAAAAGTTTGTGGTTTTTTTTCTGCAGAATACAAAAAGACAAATGGGCAAAGAAGATAGGGAAAAAAAACATTTGTCATAAAGGTTTGCAAAATTAATCTATCATTCTTTTCTTGGCCCTGGGAAAGTAAAGATGATGTATCTTACATCTTATATAACATCCTAAAGGCCTACAGAAAGAAAATGGTGAAATAGATTTTCTTTAAGGATGTTAAGTCTTATGGAGCCATATGCCTTCACTGCACAGTTTTAAAGCCTTTTGCTGAGCACATTTGAAGAAGTGTAGTATTACTATTTTGATTATTTGGGCGTGTGAATTACTGTGCTTCAAGAGAAGTATTCCTGGCTTGGATGTGTTTGGCCTCCCTGGAGCCAGGAGCAGAAGTGAAAGAGATTTCTAATTCTACTAGCCACAAGGCAAAAAGAGACACAAGGAAGGAGTTTTATTAAAGTGTATTAATTTGTGTAATGTTTCTCAGGCTTCGAGACTGAGATAGTGTCTGTTTGGGTGAGGTTAGAACTGATCATAGTGACGCATTTTGGCTTTTTTGAGTCACAGCATACCTGTGTAACTGAAGTCATATATTATAAATATATATTTTACTTTATATACGTAATTGCATTTTCCCAGTAGATGTAACTTATCCAGATGTCTTTCTGGAAAAAAACATTTCTACTGCTGATGGTCATAGTTTCCTAATTATAGCAAAGAATGTATGCTTTTTTTTTTTTTTTTTTTTTTTTTTTGGCATCTCTTAGGGGATGCGCATGTTTAAGGATTGTGATTGTAGCTGTTTAAATAATGGGCTTTTTGCTTTGGCCTGTCACTGAGACAGTCGTTAAACATTCATGCCTTATTTTTACAAGGTAGATAGTTTGATCAATAAATCATCTGCTGAGTGATTGTTTGTCTTGGATACTGTTGAAGCTGGGGCTTTCTGCAGATGATGAGAAAACATTCTTAATGCTAACACAAGTTACTCACATGTCACTGGTTGTTGGTTATATGAGCTTCATAAATACAGTGTCAGTCTAAGAAAATTTCAGCTGGGCTTCCTTTAGTCTTTTCATTTGCATTGTTAATGTTCTTATTCACATAGTACCCATTTTATCCTTATTTTGTTCTTCTTTTAGACTAGTTCAGTTGCACTAAGTGCTTTAAAAACTACCTTTAAAGGCATTTCCCTTTACTTACAGTGAGAAAATGCTATATGCTCCTAAGCATTCCGAAGGCTTTGTGGACATGGCTTCCTACATTGTTAATGCAGTTGAGACAGATTCAGCTAGCTTTCATGTGCAATAAATTCATCATACGTGTATTTTCTGTCTATCAACACCTCTGTTAGGTTGATGTTGGTCTCTGACTAGCTCTTTGTATTTCCATGGTTACTAGTACTCATCACAAAGGTTTTGTTAACCCTCAAAGGCAGAGATATCTTTTTTTGATGTAAAAAGCACAAAAATAACAAATTAAACTATATATAAATAAAACGTTGTCTTAAAGTTCTTATAGAACTTTAAAAAATGTGAACTTTTCCCAGTTATTTTGCAATATACTTACAAGGTTCCATTAATCCTGTTAGTCCGTAAAAATGATCTTAAAGCAGATGATTTTCCACGATGCTCATACACCTTAGCAGTGCTTATCCTAGAATTTCACAGTGGAAAAGAGCTAGAGCTCTTCTTGAGTTTACGCAAAGTAATCAGTTCATGCGGTCTAGTTCTCATGATAAGAGTGAAAAAGACTATCCTGCTAGCCAGTTTTGTTAAGATTTCTGACTCATGAGGGACATTTTTATGTTTATGTATTGGCTTTTTTGTCTTTGGGGAGCAAGTTTTTGAAATGCATACAGGAACCATCTTAAAGAAAGATGTGGGAAGGTGGTGTTGTGGCACTGGGATAAAATAAAATAATAGAAGAAATAAAACTTCTGACTGTTATCCTATCTAAGCAGGAGATATTTATCAGCTATCTGAATGTGGGGCTGTCTCTTAAAACTTTTTAAGCATTTATTGAGATTACAGACAGAAACTTAGGTCAGAATAAGTGGGAAAAATATATATATATATTTCAAGTAAAAATAAATCATTACTGAATATAATTCTGCAATAAAATAAATGGAAAAATAGGATTATGGTTTACTTTTGTTGCATAAATAATTATGTTTCTCTCTTCTATTCATAAATACTTAAGAATTGATAAGTCAGAATCCAGAGAAATGCTTGCAAGATTGATCTGTGTCCTGTAACCTCCATCAAATTAGTTTATGCTGAATTTGGCTATCTTGTGGTTGCAGTGTTCTTGTGTTATTCAATGTATTTCTCAAGTCACCAGCACATACAGAACAGAACAGGAGGGGGCAGAACTGCATCAGTGTAGTCACCAGCATTTCATTTACAGGCATCTATATCCTGTGCTAGAATGAAAATCAGTGGAAAAATGATCTATGCAAGAGATTTGTTGGTAATTGTAGTTTAATGTTCACCTAAAATCAATTACTCAAATACTCAGAGGCTATTTTCTGCATAGGTCTTTTGTTTCTACAATGCTGTTAATGAAAACTTCTGAGGGGAAAGCTTTCTGGGTTTCAGTAGCAGTGCTAGAAGAGCTGAAGCTTTTAAACAAAGTTAATTACACTATTAAAGGTGACTTTGTGTTGGTGTGTGTGTGTGTGTGTGTGTGTGTATGTGTGGTTTTTGTTTAACTTCTGTTATCTGTTTCTCTTAGGTTTCTGAAGCATTCAGTTTAGTAGTCACCTTACTACCTTCTCAGGTTTCAAATAAAATGTTTTAAACCAAATTATCTATTTTTAACAATTTAGTAAAATATTAGCCATATTAGCTATAAAGCAGATTATCATCAGTATTTCTCTTGAAATCTTTAGTGGAATGGAATGCAATAGTTCGTATTTCCTGTACAGATTCTGATCTGAAGGCCACTGAAAGTGGTCTCACTCAGTGAAACCATGGAATAAAGTTTGGTCTATCAGAGTCTCTGTTCCAAAAATACTGTCAGTGCAGATCCTTCTCTCAAGAGTTATTGAACCAGCTTGTGTCATCTGTATGAGAAATTTTGACTGTATTTGACTGTTTTATTAGGCAGTATCTACCATTTTGAATTATAAAACTGCCATGATATTGCTGTCATTGCTATTTATGTCCTAATATGAATCAGTTTTTATGGGCTGGGTGATCTCTGTTTTTGAAAGCCATACCACAATGAGAGCGGACAAACTCCAAAAGTCACTCAGTTATCCCACTGTATATGGGATAGCAACCCTATTACCATAATTCTGTATCTGTGAGGTACAAATGCAGCTCATATACTAATGTGATACAATTAGGATCCTTAATATTGAAGCATAGAACCCGCCTTCTCCTGTAGAACTGTGCAATAGGATCCAGCCGATCGCTTTGACTGTTGTTATCTGAGAAGACAAGTTCTGAAAGCTGAACTGTGTGCAATTTCATGTGATTTGTGTTCTTGCATGTGTTTATTGTTTTGTTTTTGTTGGCTTTGTATGTTTATGTGTGTGTATTCATTGCAGGTTTTAGCTCCAAAGTGCACTTTGTGTTTTTGAAGTAAAAATATTGCTAAAACTAAAAAAGAATGCCCTATGTTTCAGTCACATTCACTGGATGTACTTGATACTGGTGTTCCTAGTTGTGTGATGTGTGGTTGCATGAAAGAAAGTAAAACATATCATGACAGGCATTTATTAAGACTTGCATTTTTGCCTTCCATTAAAGTCATAGTTTATTTGGTAGTTCATTTATATAGTGAAACACTACATAGATATACAATAATTAATTGTAGTTTCCAATCTGGAGTTCACTATCAAATAATTAGAGAGTAATTATTTTTACTCAGACTTTTCTGACTCAGAATCTTCAACTCCTTACATATTAGGTGCCATGAGGTCCTTATGCAACTACAAAGTTATTAATGTTTTCTCATGATAGATGTGATTGATATTGTCAGAATGATAATGAGGAGGTGAATAGAGTTGAGCAAAACTTTAGTAAACTGTAGGAATTGGTTGGCTCCTGAGGAGCTTTTGGATTTTTCGGAGAACCATGCTGAGATACTTCTTGCTCTCGCTGGTCTTCATGTAGTCTCAGAATGATCAAAGTACCTTTTCCATGATTAGCTTTCTTATTTTGTTTCTGAATCTCAAAAATGCAGTGACATGCTCATTATCTCAGACTACAAGGTCCTGATTCCCACCCTGGTTCAACAGAAGCAATATTTACTTCCTCAGTCTGACATCAACAGTATGTGGGTGGCACTCAGACAATATTCATGATTTGTTTTTTAGATGGAGGAAAGCCTTTTTCTTTCAAATCAAGCTGGACATGAACTAGCAGTGTGCACCTGCAGCCCAGAAAGCCAACTCTATCTATGTAGAATTGGCCCTTGTCTGGCAAGCCATCAGTTTCTACTGTACTATAGCTTATGTGTAGGATGAGGTGTCAATCTGAAATGGACCAGTTCTGTAAGATTCACTCTGTAACTAGTGGAAAACTAGGTGAAATTTATGTTGGTCAGTTCTACTTGGACATCCTTTCTTCCACTCTTGCTTCAGTGTGATAGGGATGTTGCATGAAGGAAGGCAATGAAACAGCTGATGAATTTATCTCATGCAAGGATTACTTTGGAAAGTTTAAATGGAAAATGTTGCCTCATATGAAATATTCCTGCTTTAGGGAAAAGGATTGCAGCTTTACTAAGCCTGTTCTTTATTCACTGAAGATGTACCCTCTCATGACTTAGCAACATGGTTGATGTGCTCCGTTCCTTCTCAGGAAGCAGCCTAGGAGATATCCTAGGAGATATCCTCCCACCACTGGCAGACTCTTACATGAGCCCAGGGAGGCTGCACTCTGGGTCCATACCTTCTGCTCATCTGGAGACCACAGCTGCACACAATGTGTCTGTGCTCTGTGGGCCAGCCGCACCACTTCACCAGGTGCTCAACTACCAGCTCAAGCTGTGACCTAACAGTTCCTCTACAAAATGAAACATGCATTTCAATTTTTAGAAACTGTGAACTTTCTGCTCTTCTGTAAACAACAGAGAGGTACTTTTTTTGCTGTTGTTTCAATCTGGTTGTTTCTGTGGATAATATTTATGCTAGCTGTTTTTAACAGTATGTCTTATTTTAATCTCTGTCTGCCTAAATATTCACCAGTTACTTTTCTTTTCAAATGTGTGTATCAGTGCTGAAATCTGTCTGTCGCTGGCATTATATATGAATATTTCTAGTGCTAAATCACTTTTTCCTTCTTTGTTTCCTTCTGGCCTTTTAATTATTTTTAAATTACTGAAAATCACTTCTTCTGTTTCCTTTTTGACACAAACTATCCTCTGTCGCATGTGCACGCATACATTTATGTGTACCCACAGACTGCTTTTACTGGACGAAAATGAAAGTACCCAAATTTGTCCAGCTTCTCTGTCTTCATGAAAGAATATCTGCACTATCACGTATAACCCGCTTACTCTTCAGGCAGGATATATCTGTTCTTAATTTAATCTTTTCATAAAGATAAATAATCTCATTCATTTTTATGGCTAAATTTTCATCTGGGTAGAATAACATTTTTATTCCAGATTTTTAAAAAGCCAAATAAAAGCATTTTTATTACTATGGATTTTGAGTTGTATGGATGCTGAATTACGAAGTGCTGGAAATGGTTCTGCATCTACAATTTTACTCATTCACATGGGTTGAAAATTAATAACCTGGCATTTGCTTTTGAGTATTTTTATATTAAAAATAAGATGATAATTTGAGTATTATTTGCATAGTAACATTTTTACATAATCTTCAAAGACATTAGCCTGTGACAGTCACAGTAGCACAAATTATGTTCAACTCTTTCAGAATGGCCAAGTCTTTTAATTCTGATGATTGGAGAGAAATCTTTTATTACTTTTAATACTGTCTGAATGCAGGTGTTTTATGTGAAATTTAGTCATGCTGAAGGATCTAGGTTTGCATGACAGACATTATTTAATGTCTGATTTTATCTCAAGGCTTTAAATAGCAGCTTATTCTTTGCAGTTGTGCAAGCAAGTTTTCTAATTGGGTTTTATATCTGACTTTATAATGAGATGCAGTCTTTTTAATGGCAGCAAATTCACAAATTCTAATGGAATACATTTCATTTTGTGGTATCATTTCTATGAAAAATTGTGATGACTCTCACACACAAACAAAAATTAGATTTTCTATATTAATTCACATATTCCCAATGAATTACATTTACTTAAAATTATGTATTTGAAATCATTTTAAATCATTCCACTAGATAAATATTTTTCCAGATAATTATTTCCCAGAAAGAAAACAAGAATCTCAGTAAAATCAGGTAGTTCTTGCCATCATTATATATATACTTTATTCTTCTTATCCGTTCACATCTTGTTTTCCTTCTTGGGTTTGTTATTTCCTATGATTCTCTCCCACCCCAGTTGCCCTTCATTTGAATGTTGTTGGTTAAATACTAATAAGCATATGATACAGTAGTATTCAGTAATCATGTAGTTGGCATCACAATATTGTGTCCTATCTAGCAAGCAGAACACGTACTGTCTTCAGCTTTATGCTAGTTTACACATGTTATTAAATAGACGATTCTAATGGCAAATGCATGCTCTGCCACTGTTCTGGAGTTTCTAGTGTGGTCTTATTTCACAACAGGTAGTTTTTAAGGTGATTTCTAGGGGAAGCTATATCAGCAGGCTATCAGTTAGAACAACAAAAGCAGAACTTAGCTATGATTTTATCTCTGGGAAAGGTGCAGGGCCTGCTGCAGCATCAGCTGTGGCAAAACTCCTCTCTGTCCTGCTTACACACTGCCCAAAACTTTAATTACAAACGTCCTGACATTTTTGCAGTGTATTTTACCATATTCTCACTTCTTATGCTTCAGTTCCAAGCATACTTGTTACAATCAAAGGATTCAAAAATTTCCATTTCTCTAAGCTGTGGACAGTCAAGTAGGGCTTTCCAGGTGCCAGGGGTGGTTCAGTTACAGCATGCTGTTGTGGAAACTTAAGGCTTAGTGTAAGTATGATAAATGATATGTTACATACATCTATACAGTTAACAATTCTCTTTCCTATTTTTGTTTTTAAGTGACTCACTCTCTTGAGAGCATCTCAGGAATGGCGTGTGTCCAGTGGTGTTCAGATTCTTTCAAGCAACATACTCTCTTCAGCTTATTGTGTTCTTAATTTAGCGGCTACTGGCACTAAAGTGTTTTGGAACCTGTCCCATAGCAGGTAGAAATATATGCTGGTTTTAAAAGTGTGGACTATTAGCTGTGCTAAGAAACTTTCTAGCAGACAACTATGTATACAGAGGCTGACAAAAAATTTGCTTCAAGGCACAAGTCAGAGGCTTACCCGTTGTTTGTGGCAGATTACTGTATGGCTTGTGAATTGAGTCGGTTGGGTAGGAATGCGATTGAGAAGCAGTCTTTTTTGAGATACAGGCACCCGCTTTAGCCTGCTTATAGAGCCATATGTAAAATGGCCTCTTTGCTTTCACTTAACAGGACACTGTTCACCTTTCTGCTCTGCTGAGCACCATTTCATGACTTCACAGCCCAGGAATTAAACCTAATACACAAAGCGGCTTTACCAGTAATTGTCTATGGATTAAATTAAATGCCTGTTTTCATACCATGTATTTGAATTATATCAGACCCGCTTCTCAGTTTACACACTTGTTTCTGTCAGTAAGAGGCAGCTACTGAAAAACACCACAGTCTTTGGGAGTCTGTCTCTCCCAGCCATCCAATGAAAGTGTCAGGGATTTTGTGTTCAACACAATGTTAATTCTATTGTGTTTCATAATGAAACAAATAGCTTAGTCATCTAACACAGAACACCAACGTATTTTACCGATACAGCTTCTGTCAGTTGCACTGTTTTACACTGCAACTTCTGAATTACTATTGTCATAACATTTGGTAGTAGGAAATTTTGCCTTTATTTATGTTTAAAGTTTTGAGGGATTACTAACATTTGGGTAGTCTTTCTACAGTTAGATAAACTGGCATAAAATAATCTTGACTAGTGTAAATCTTGCCTTTTTCTTTTAATTCTTGTGTACTGGATTTTCATATGTGGATAACATAAAGCTGCTAATTTCATGAAGAAAACATTTAAACATAATGAAGGTAAAGAGCCAGTTGGTGGATTTATGCATGCATTCCTTCTACTTTTCTTTTCTCATGATTGCTTACTGTACCACTGGATTGTGTAACTGGAAATTCTTGACTAGATGTGCTGCAGCTTGCTTTCTGTTGTCCAGGTGGTGCAGCTGATGAATAAGAGTTTGGGGCTTGTCATCTTTTTAAAAATTTCACAGCCTTGAATTTGTCTTTAACAGTATGCTCCACAGTTGCTATACTTCTCCCACCAATCTTTGAAGACCAGCTCATCATCACATGACTCAACATGATCTTTACATGCTTTCAAAAATCATGTTATATGCGCAAGTCATCACAAAACTTGAGTTTGGTGCAGTATTCTGTACAGATGCATAGAGATTACAGATTTACCTTCACATTTCTTAATTCAGGGGAGTGTAGTTAAAAGCTGTGTTCATATTTTCAGCCAGATTTTAGAGAGTCCCTGAGCTATGATGGTTTGTTTTATGAAAATTGTCAAGGATCACTCCTTTCAGGGTAATGATCCGAATGACCAAATAGCCTTCAATGACCAGATAGCCTCTGGAGTGAGGGTTCTTTTAACTATACAGTTTTAATTCCTCCAAGTTTTGACATGTTCTTGACTCTAAGAGAGATTCAAGGATTAAGGTACTTTTTTGACTTGCATTCTGACTTCTGGTCAGAAAAAGATATAGAATAGATTTACCGATGTCATTTACCTGGACCTGAGCAAGGCCTTTGACATGGTCCCCCACCACATCCTCATCTCCAAATTGGAGGGAAGTGGATTTGATGGGTGGACGACCCGATGGATAAGCAATTGGTTGAAAGGCCGCAGACAGAGGGTGGTGGTCAATGGCTCTGTGTCCAGGTGGAGGCCGGTAACAAGTGGTGTCCCCCAAGGGTCTGTCTTGGGACCGGTGCTCTTTAACATCTTTATTAATGACATCGATGAGGGAATTGAGTGCACCCTCAGCAAGTTTGCTGACGACACCAAGCTGAGTGGTGCAGTTGATACGGTGGAAGGAAGGGATGCCATTCAGAGGGACCTCGACAGGCTGGAGGGCTGGGCTCGGGTGAACCTAATGAGGTTCAACACGGCAGAGTGCAAGGTTTTGCATTTGGGCCGGAAGAACCCCAGGCACCCGTACAGGCTGGGAGGAGTGGGCCTTGAGAGCAGCTCGGCAGAGAAGGACCTGGGGGTCCTGATGGACGAGAGACTGAACATGAGCCAGCAGTGCGCTCTGGCAGCTCGAAAGGCAAATGGGATCCTGGGCTCCATCAGGAGAGGGGTGGTCAGCAGGGACAGGGAGGTGATCGTCCCTCTCTACTCGGCTCTTGTGAGGCCCCATCTGGAGTACTGTGTCCAGGTGTGGAGCCCTCAGTACAAGAAAGACATTGAGATTTTGGAAAGGGTCCAGAGGAGGGCGACTAAGATGATCAGGGGGCTGGAGCACCTCCCCTATGAGGACAGGCTGAGGGAGTTGGGCTTGTTCAGCCTGGAGAAGAGAAGGCTGCGGGGTGACCTCATTGCAGCCTATCAATACCTGAAGGGAACCTACACCCACGAGGGGAGTAAACTCTTCAAAAGGGCTGACAACAGCAGGACTAGGGGAAATGGATCGAAGTTGAAGGAGGGAAGATTTAGGTTGGATGTTAGGGGGAAGTTCTTTACAAGGAGAGTGGTTAGGCCCTGGAACGGGCTGCCCAGGGAGGTTGTGGATGCCCCGTCCTTGGATGTGTTTAAGGCCAGGTTGGACGGGGTCCTGGGCAACCTGATCTGAATGTGTGTGTTTGGTGGCCCTGCTAGGCAGGGGGGTTGGAACTACATGATCCTTGAGGTCCCTTCCAACCCGGGTGATTCTGTGATTCTGTGATTCTGTGTGAACAGATTTCTGGAAATTATACATAGGTTAATTATTTTCAATTAAGGTTTTAACATTTTATTTAAGAAGTTCACTTTTTTGTTGTTGGATAGAAGATGAAACTCTACTTGCTGAAAGAAAAACATTAATTATTTTTCTAGTTTGTTTTAAAATCAGTAGAAGAGATTTCATACATACTGTGTCAGGCTTCACATGTGTTAGCATTAAAAAATGAAGTGTGATTTACTGTCTCACAGCTATCTTTAAACATTTCTCACCTTTGTTTTTTAACTGATTCTTCGGGAACTGGCTTGGAACTGGCTGGTGAGTAGGCTGGAATACAAGATCAGATCTAATGTCTGCAGCACTTAAATACTTCAGCAGAAGGAATTCCTTGCAGTACAAAATCATGGAAAGTTTTTACTTAGTGGTTCTAAACTGGAAAAAATATTCTTTCCTGAACAAAGTAGCAAATCAGATGATTACCAACAGGCCTCTAAAGTCCTGGCTATGTCAGAGTTTTAAAAGGTTTGCATCACTGGAAGTCTTCATCAGCATAATGATAAATGTATTTTTGTCAGCAACACAGGAAGGAGTTCTAAATGTATTTTTGTCAGCAACACAGGAAGGAGTTCTAGAAAAAAAAATGGAAAGTATGGAGACCATATTTTTACTGGTCCTGTAACATCAAAAAGCCTCTTTAGGAAACACTTGAGTATCCATGATGCAGAATCAGTTGCACTGCCTCCTTCCAGCCCTGTGAGTCTATACTGTCTGGCTTTGCTTATGGTTCTCATTTGGCAGCTGAAAGTACCAGCAAAATGAGAACCCATTCTAAAATGCTCTTACCTTAAATGCTGTGCTATCGGGGCAGTGTGTACATGATCATACATGTTATTCCACAGTAGGCTTCACTTCATTGCCTTTTAGTTTTTTTGTTTGTTTTGCAATTGCTAATATGGTAAACATAACTGCTCCTACGCAATCTCAGTTTGATTCAGCCTTTCTTCATCATTTGCACGGACAGAACTCTTACCCAGGCCCTTATCATTCATGTCTTGACAAATCCAGTCATCTTCATTCTAGTCACAACAAAGACTGGCTTGCAAAATTAACATATTTTTAAATATTTTTTCTTGTTATTTTGACATTCCATTGTTTGCTTTCTTGTTCTGTGAGATTATTTGCTTTAACTTTTTAGACCATGCCTTGCCATCTCTTGCATGTTTGAACTCACTCTATGGCACCTGTAATGCCAGTTTTCATTGCCCTTTTAAGTTCTTCCAACATGTATTTTTTAATTTATCCCTATGCTATTTAATGCATAGTATTAACTATAAATGTTCAGCATTATCTCATTGTCCTTTCATTCCTTTCTAATTACATCTCTAAATTCTAATGCAAATATGTATTTATATAGTCAAACCACATTTGACTATATAATAACAGTACTAACCTATCTTAATACTTTACAAAGTATGTGGGAATTCTTGGCTACTAACAAATGAAGATCTGATACTAATTCAACCAATATTAAAATCCGCACGTCTCTTATTACACTGTAGTCATATGCCTTAAGTACATCTTCATGACAATATTACTTACGAAAGCTTACCAGGAGAATGTTGTAACCCAGTGTCTCAGTGTATGAGACATTCATCAATATTTAGCATTCTTCTGTGGTGTTTTTTCATTTGTTTGGTTTTGTGTTAATAAAAAGAAAGGCGTTTTTTATTTTTTAGGTAATCATAGAATCATAGAATCGCTCAGGTTGGAAAAGACCTTAAAGATCACCCAGTCCAACCACAACTTAACCATACTACCCTAGCTCTAACAGCCCTCTGCTAAGTCATGTCCCTGAGCACCGCATCCAAACGGTTTTTAAACACATCCAGTGATGGTGACTCCACCACCTCCCTGGGGAGCCTATTCCAGTGCTTAACAACCCTTTCAGTAAGGAAGTTTTTCCTGATATCCAACCTAAACTTATCCTGACACAACTTAAGGCCATTTCCCCTCATCCTGTCACCTCTCACCAGCCAGAAGAGACCTAATACTGCGGTCTTTTTCCTTCAGCATGCCAATATGGCATAAACATCTAATTGCAATTTAGGTTACCATTACATTCCTCTGAGATCCTCAGAACTGCTGCTTAGCAATGTCTTAAAAACAGTAGACACCCCAAACCCCTGCATATAATCTTTTTTTTTTTTTCCCCTAATATGAAGTTAGCTAAAGAGTTTGCCATGCACCATCGGCTCCTGTGCACCACGCTGACATGGAGCTTGGCAGCTAAACCCCATATGGTATTTAACACAGTTCATCACCCTTGCTCCCTCCTGGTAAAGTCCTGTCTACTGGTACAAGGAATGGAGGCTAATGTGCCTACAAGCTGTCCATGCTCTGTTTTGGTTGTATTTTGTATTTTGTTTCTGTGAGGAAAAGGTTGTCTTGGTTCAGATTCCTTATGCGAGGAGAAGATCTGCATTTCAGACACAAGGCATGGAGCTAACTATGAACTGTCACATTCACTTCTGCTCTGCTTTTTCTAATGACTGGCATAGGTAGTTTCTTTCCTTTAGCTTCTGTCCTTGATGATCTCTTCATAATGTCCTTAATTTTGTCCGGGTATTTTGTACAGGTCTTGAGAGCCTCTCTCAGAGTGTTAATTTCCATTATGCTACCAAACACTTAAAGTCATTCATTGCAAAGCTGAAAGGGAGAAAAACCAAAGCCCTTCTGTGGCTTCTGACATAAATCTCTTCTGAAAAAATAAATGTTTCCTATTTACAAAAATCTAGAGGTATCTAGTGATAAAGGTAGTCGATTAATGGTGTTCCCAAGAAAGTATAATCTGCCTATGTTGTTTTTCTGTAATCCACCAATTTCATAATTTTCTAGGTCCCTCCTCCCAGTTTCTTGTCTGCCTGTGAAATCTTCTTGTTTTGTAAGAGGCAGAATATTTGGGTGATGAACAAGTGGAAGAGAAACTTATCTAGTTATCTACTTAACGTATCACAGTGGCTTTGAACTACTTCATTACATGTTCATTAGTTCATGTTACAGTTGATACCAAGTTAATCCTATTAGTATTTAGCATGTTATACAGCTATGGAAGTGATAATAAGGAAAGCTTTTGGAAGGAAGTGGCTCGTATCCTTATATTGCTGTGAAAGGCTTGTTACTGTCTGTGTTGACAGCTGAGAGAAGGAAACTGGTTGAAAGCTTTTAGTGATCATGAGGGAGGTTACATTATTACAGGAAACAATGCATTTAGCAGAAATACATGCACTAGGAACTACTGCAAAATAGTAATTTATAAAACTACTGCAAGTAGATTACCTTAATAGGGAAATGAGAACTTCAAAATACTTATTTCTGTTTCTGATCAATGATAGCATGATTTAAGAGTCTATTGACAAGATGCAGTAGATCTTAGCTTTCACTTCTGATATGGTTCTGAAGACACAAGTGTATTCAAATTATCTCAAACAATTGATTTGTCATTTCTGTTTAGCCCAGCAGAGGGGAATGAATAGTTTTAAATGGGCTTTATTTTGTGTTAAATTTGCAAATGCATAAACAATGCAATATGTTAATGATCTTGGATAATACTTTATTGTGAAAATGTCTAGAAGATAGTGATCTGAAATTTAAATGTACTGATAAGTATTGGACAAGGAATTTGTGTAGTATTGTATTAAAATTAGAAAGTAAAGAACACATTGTAGTAAAAATGATGGTAGTAAGACCATCTAAAAAAAACGTACCCATGTCTGTAAACATTAAAAAACAGTCTGTGAATAGTCCTCAAGATTTTCCTGTATCCCAAGAAATGTTCCTAAAGTATGTTCAAAATTGAAAATTATGTTTGTAGGTGATGAAAGGATGCAAGAAGGACCTTTTGTGAAGGACCTTTATTAAGCTTGATCACCACAAAATAAGAATCCAATTAAGGCATTGAAAAGATAAAGGAAGACCATCTGTGAGGGAATTTGCCACAGAAGTAATTGTAAGCTAATGTTTCAGATAAAGAGGATATTGTACTTTGCAGAAGATAGAGAAGTTAGAAATAATTTTAGGCTATGGTATCAGAGAATATTTACCAGGAATAGGAACAAAGTGAATAAAAGCAAATAAGCACTTCTTGGTCAGTTAAGGACAAGGTTATATACCTGTTCTTTCTTTCATGAGAGAGAGTAACACTCATTCCACTGTGCTCCTGAAAATGCTTGAAGCGATATTCTGGGTAATATACTTCTTGCCCTGAGACATCTTACCCAATTTCTGAAACACAGCAGTGGCCGTATGCACTACATGGCATTTTGTCCCACAGACAATAACTGGGGGCATGGAATAATGAGCTCCATGTGATGGAGCAGAGGAAGCTTTTCTTTTTAACAGAAAACTGTTTGCCACTGAGAATCGATAACTGCTTGATTCATTTTGTACTAACAGGAGAAGTCTATTTTCTTAATTTTTTACAGGTAACCTTTTTGGGTTCTAATTAATAAATTTCTTAATTAAAAAAAATGTGCATGATTAAATTCACATAGAATTAGTTAGGAAGCAAGGCTCGAGTGGTGATTAAAGTGCTTCACAAAGCCTGGTTTAGGTTAGTAAAATATTGCTCCGGCTACAAAAATGATGTTGCTGAGAAAAAAATGACATTTCCTTCCAGTTGAGCATAGTTAAATGAAGGTAATAGTGTGATATTACAGCCTCTTTATCAACTGCTTACCTGTGCAGATTGATAGGAATAAATGAGAGCTTGATTTATTGATGGAAAATCTTACAAAATTATGCTATTATTATTGATAGACTTGCTCACTAAATACCTACCAAATGAATCATTGCTTTTTTGCAAAAACTTAATTTAAGGAATAGGCAGAGATATGTGTGTTTTAAGCACACTCAGCAAGTGTGCTTCAAAGTCAAAATGCTATTTGAATTTTTTTTTAATTGCAAAATAATGTGAAATAGTCTATACAGCACTTTTTGATATTGTGTATCTTTCATGAACAGTTGTAGTCAGCATTATCAGGACCAATAACTCTTGTGAAACGTTTAGATCAATCTATCTTGAGGTGATCAGGAAAATTAAAGGTATTAGGACGATGAGATTGACTGAAGAATTTTAAATCTTGCTTCTTACTTGCATTATATCCCCCTCTCTTCAGTAATCCCTATTAAAGATCTTTAACTGCTTAGCTCACGTGAATATTATGCGTTTCTGTGGATGAGACCTTGCTATGTAATAAGCTCTTACTGTAAGTATTTTTAAGTAAGATAAAGAGATTTAAAAAAAAAAAAGTAGGAGAATCCTGTCATGAAATACATGAAGATAAACTATATTCTACAAGGAATTTAAGCGTAAGAATAAACACTGTGATGTATGTATAATCTCTCTATGTGAAATCCATACCTTTCTGATCACCTGATTCTAGTTTTTTAAAATTTTAAGCCAATGTATATCACTTTTTTTTTTACACTTCTGTAGAGGCTGTATTTCAAGAATAGCTCTAAATATGTCCCAGATGTTATAATTGGCTTCTTTATTTTATCTAACCTTTTCAGGTATAGCTGAGCATGTTTCCCATGATAGTCAAGGTTACAAATGCCAGTTGTAATGGCAGGACTTATAACTAATCCAATATTTGTTCATCAAGTGAAAAAAAATGTATTACTGTAAAGTAGTCTGCTTAATTAATTTATTATATCCATCTGCTCTTTTTTCTTTTCAAAATACAAACATGTCCAGACCACAGCTACTTTTGAGCCTTCCAGCTAGTTCTCATGTTTCACTCAAAAAGAGGTATATTGCAAGAATAACAACTGAAGCTGATCTTCACTGGTGGAAGTGTACCTATCACTTTATTTTGGTAATAGTTTATTTTTCTTCAAGTTTATCTTCTAGATACCATGGGGGCAACATGCTAGACAACCATTGCAGAGATTCTGTACTTAAGTTAATGAAATCAAGAAGCAATTCAGGAGAATCATCCATTCAAATAAAGCTTGTGGAGACACTGAAGCTTTTCCCATCCAAATGTTTTGCTTGAAGCTGTTTTTGCATGTAAAGCCTCAGTTCTGACCTTTATGAGGAAATAATGAATGGTACACAGTTAAAGGCCAGATGCTATCCATACTTGCTACCTTTTGCAATACTGCTTAAGTAAATTAAGCCAGTTAGAGCCCTAAAAGAACACTTCATCCAAAGGCAGTTGAGTATAGAAATTGCACCATGTTCCACAGTGATTTTGGTTTGTGGTTGGCTGATCTGTGAGTCACATTAGTCGCACTGAATCCAAAAGGGCTATTGTTTATTAAGTTAATGTCGCTAAGGTGAGAGTCTGGACTTGAAGTATGTGTGAGTTTTTGTTCCTCATGCATGATTCAGTCCATGATGTCTTTTTTATCTTTTCTTTATGAAAGCCATAATATTTTCACCCACTTTTTGCCATTTTTCAGTCCTTGATGATAAGAACTATGCAGGTCTCATTGCACACTGCATAACACAAAATGTTGTTCTATTTGGAGCATGCTACATTTATTTTATATCAACTCACAAGCTTCTATCTATCACAGCACTTATAGGCCTCCATAATATAGAATCAGCAAACACTGCTGGTAGTTAATTACTGCCAGTTCTGGATCTATGTAAAACTAAGGTTGCAACAAAAAAATGAATTTTGTGCTGTGCATAGATAGTTTTTAATAGCCCAATTAATCCTTTTCTTTGGGATCAATTGACTTAGACACAAGAAATAAGGCATATCTTTCAGCCTGGACACAAACTTGTAGTTATGGAAGAGAAAAATACAGAAGGGTTTTACCTATAACTGGTACAATAAGGAGAGATAGTGGACATACATGAATGACATTTCTGCACTAAAAAAAAACTGTTGTAGGATCTGGTTTGTATTATTAAAGAAACTTCTCAAGTTTATATTCGTCTCAAACATGCCTAGCTGTGTATTTCATATTGGTAGGTCTACCGTTGTTTTACAAGCAGAGATGATCACTACCAATATCAGACAAAGCTCTTAAACCTATGTTCCCAAAGAAAGCCCTGCTTTTTAATATTAGTAATCCTTTAATTGAGTGGGTGTGGAAACACCACAGAGCCTCTTCTGGGTTCCCTAGAGAGAGGCTTTCTGTGTATAATTTGCTGTAGATGTTTGAAAAAATCTCATTGATATATATATAAAGCTCAATAAGTTTTAAACATTTTTCTTTAAAAAACTGTAGAGCTGTCATGTTCAATGTATTTAACAATACTTTTCACTTTATGAAATGGGTGGCGTAAGAATTGGAAGAAAAGAGTTAAACAGAAGCTAGCAGATTGCTTTCTGTTGGAAGAAACGATGCTTAAGAACTGCATGTAAAGATAATATAAATCATTTGGAAAAGAGGAATAGGAAGCAAGAATATAGGCTTCTTCATTTGTGTCCATAATTGCATTCACCACCTAAGAAGAAAGAGTAAATCTGCAGGGTTTTTGTGCCTTTTAGACTCAAATATCCTATGTTGTAATTAGGCGGTAAACTAGATTCAGGTGTCTTGCAAACAAATGTGACATTAATGTATTTATATATATATAATATATGAAACAATGACATAGTAATATTAAAATATTTACCAATAACGTTGTCTGTCATATTTATCTTTTTGAGCACCTTAGAGTAAAAATAATGTGGGTATAATCAGCAACATTTTTGACACACAGCAAATTGAATCAACAGAAATAATAAAGTTTTCTTGGCTGTCAAGAGATGGAAACTTCCTATTACCTCAGAAAATCTTAATATCTGCCAATTGTGAGATCGTACTGCAGTACATAAAAATGCACTAAACTGTATGTTGAGAATAATGCACACCAAATACCTTCTTTAGAACATTTCTGCAATATAAGATTACTAAGATACTAATGAAAGTATTAATTCTTCACGCTCCTGGAATTTTAAAGCTCATTTTACTTTTGACAATTGTTTATTTCAACGGGCATAAGAAGTTTGCAGTAGACTTAGAGCTAATTCTAAAAGTGAAAGTAAATACTTGAAACACAGAAAAGACTACTGGTAAAATAAAGAGAGCTTTCAAGATGAGCTACCATCAAAATTTCGATTGTTTCGAGTTTTTATAAATAAATTCCTGACTTTGAATCTAATTTGTGCGTTGTTTAAAAAAAAAAAAAAACAGCAAAAATACTGGTGTCTCCTTTCAGCTGGTCTTTTCAAGTACATCTGACATGAGTAACTACGGTAATTTCTCAATATAAAACAAGAAAGAGTATAATTATTCTAAAGCCTCAAGCTTTTAAGTTTCTTCCTTTTCTTGTCACTCATTTTGGTATTATTCCTTTTCACTCATTTAGTATATTTTCTTCCTTTGCCTCATAATTCTGTATATGTATTTAACATTTTCTTCATTTGCCCCATGATGAAGACTGTGTCTTTCATTTTCAAAGCAAAGAGTGAATCGGCATGTACAGCTTAAAATCAAAACTGCTGTAGATTGCTGGCTGAGTCTTCAATACCTTAGAATGGTTTTTAACAACTGAAATCTTTTACCACAAATAATAACTTGAAACTTCTTTATAGTTTCTGGTTGTGGTATTCGATGATCTTGACAAGCAGTACATGTAATACATATATGTAGTCAAATATTGTAGATTTTCTATAATTAGAGATTAATTCCCTGTTTAACATTACATACTTCTGCCAAGACAAGATACTTTAAGAGAGGAGAGAATACAGTTTTATCCTCAGTTTTATAGATGACACAGTTTTCAATAGACAAGATATTTTTACAGTAATAAATACATTAAAGATGCACTCACTTCAGAAGCAGTGTTTGTATATGAATATACTAGTTTTACACGTCTGATTTGGGGAAAAGCTAAATTCCAATCATGTCAAAGAACAAGCAGGAAAATCCTTATGTGAATATTGTGCACATCTCTACACATGGTAATTATTCAATTGTCAACATTATTTCCTATCTATCACTAAAATTGGTGTTAGCAAAGATTAACAGGTTGCTATGATGGAAGGAAAGATAAAATACAATTTATTGCACTGTACCAATATTCAGTGTGGTAGTAAGCATGCAGAATACATTGAAGGCTGCCTAGAACAGCACTCTGCTTACAAAACAACCAAAAACATTGACATACAATAATCTGAATTCTGACTGGAGCATTATTAATGACTTCTTATTTCCTCTGAAAATATTAAAGATAACAGTAAACAAATATAAATGAAACTAAACGCCTAGTTACAGTTTTGTTTCAACTAGCACTGGAAGTTCCCTGACAACATTCAGTGACATAACAGACAATGACCACAAATTTCATACTATGCTCTTTCCCGTTACGTTTTTGAGACTTTTTGTCACCCTGGAACTCAAACTGATCTAAAATTTAAGCAGAAGACCTGAAACAATTCTACTTTTCCTGCTGCGGTCTTCTTTATTCTGCATCCTGATCAGTGGAATGGTAATATTAACATGCCAGATTTTTTTTTACAGTTGAAACATTAAGGAAGCTGTGAAGGAATATTATTCTTTGGTTTTGAAAACTAATCTGTGAATGAAAAGAGGAGGGAGAAAATGCTTGTGTCAGGGACACACGTGGTACAAAGTGCTCTTTATGTTCAGAAACGGGACATTCTGCTTGATGGTACTAAAGACGAGCCTAGGATTTATGAGTTATGAGTGCACTAGTTTGGCATCTAGGGTCTGATGGATACAAAATATAGGGCAGAATCTGTGTTTGTTTTTATTTTCTGAGTGTCTGTCAAGGAGAAAAACAAAACATAGGGAATCTTAAGCTTTTGTCTGTTTTTCTCCTCCCCAGTCTGCTGTTTGTCTCATAGGGATTTATCTGAACTGAATATATGTCTTAAGATTTTGTGCAGAGCATTTCCAAGTTCCTGTGATTTTTGTACAGCCTGAGAGCAGATACTGGTAGGCTCTAATTGCCTTAACCAGTGCGTAATCATTTCCTCTAATTTCTGCAGTTTCTTTTGACTGTTCCAAGAGTTTATTACCTCCCTGTTTTCAAAGCTAGCTCTGGTGTGTCATCACTGTGTAAGTTTTTAGCAGGCTGCTGTGAAATAGTTATGTTGGGAGAAAACTGTGAGAAGCCTCATCTGAGGCCTTGACCCTTACATCTCTATCCACTACCTTAGGAACTGCATCTAAGCTCAGGTCCTTGACTTCCTTTGACTTCATCTGGCACCTGCTTCATTGCCATAGATTGATCTGGCAGGCTTTTTTTGCTGATTGTGTTACCATCACTGGATTTCTTTGCAATTCTTATTTAAGCAGTGGGGGCTGTGTCCCAGGTTGGTGAGGCTGCATGTTATTGCTCTCAGCTTCCAGCTTACCTTGCCTTGTGGAGCAATTTTGAGATCAGCTGCCACCATTTATTTTGGACCTGAGACAATACTAAAAACATTTCTTAGTGATCATGTCTTTAAACCACTTTATTTATTTTAGATACCAGTTTGCCTATTGTTTCTTACTCTGCTTTGACAGACTAATGACTTAAGATACTTCTGTAATTTAAGTAGGCGCCAATCTGAAATACAGATACACACATAAAAGCAAGAAAGTTGCACAGGAATCTGTGCACCTATCTACCATAGGTTACACAGGAAAAAAAATATTTTGATGAGCATCAGAAGCAGCTATTCCCCTTCTGTGCTGCTTGAGCCCAAAGATTTCAGAAGTCTAAGCAAGGGGAGAGCTTCTAGTTTGGATGTTTCTCAATCCTGTCAACTGTTGCTTTTGTGTGTTTTTGGTTGTCTTTTTTTCTGAACTCCCATATAAATCAGCATTTTAATTAAAATTTTAAGGTAAAACTGTCTAATATGAGCATAGCTTATTAAATAGAGATGCATATCTCATGCATGTATTTTCAGATTCATTGTAAATTAATTTTAAACTTGGAATTCCGTGTGTTGAAACACGAACTCCTGACTACCAGAAAAGTGAATTTTTGAACTATGCTGCTATCTGTTGCTGTTAGACAGAAATGCAAAGTTGTGATGTAGACAAATGCATATTGACGAATGTACATGCTGCTTTAAAGGAGTGCCTGCCTGCATTTCAAATTGTGAGATATTTCTGTGATTGGTGCTACGGTTCTACTTATGAATACTTAGTTCCTCTGGTCATGTTCTATTGTTAAATGCTAGAAACTTAAAGAAAAAGGCCATACAAATAGCAAAGGTCATTTTGTTTTACCAAATGTTTCACTTCACTCTGTTCAATCTTAAAATGGAACACTGTGGTAACATAGAGCCACTTCACAAGATGTACCAGATGCGTGGCAGTCTAATTCAGCTATTGCATTGACGTTTCTCAGTTTAGTAAAAGTGAATACTGAACACAAGAACCTCTCACCTCTCTAAATGAAGTATTATTTGTCCTCTTTCTGCTTCTTTGGTTTTGTTTTGATTTCATTATTTATAGAAGTTTCTCTTCACCCCTAGTTTAGCTAGGTACTGTTTCTCTATAGTCTCAGTAGTTGTCCTCACTCCCATCAGAACTGCACACTCAATGCCTCCTTTTTTCTAAATCATTTCACTACCACATTACCAGTATGTGATGTTTGGGTTTTTTTTCTGTTGCTCAGCCTCTTCTGCTGACCCAATATAATGCACTCAGCGTTATCTCCAGTATCTGTAACTCCTTGACTGACTGCTCTGCCAGGCTTTCAGCTCTAGGCTTCTTCCCAGCTTTAAGTCCCAGTACAGCTCCTGCTTCACATTAACGCACAGCTTCTTTACTGAGCTACGTGTTCCTTTAGCATCTGTTTCCCACACTTCACATCTATGTTTGGTTTGGGGCACAGAATTGCACTGACTTTCTCACACTGTAGATAGGCATGGTCAAGGGTAATCGTTTTCATTTTATCTGTAGTTTTAATCTGCTCCCCAATGCAAAAAATATTCTTTCAGTTGTTTTTCTGCTTCCTAGCCTCTCCCATTCCCTTCATTCTATCTTAACTCTTCTTCTGTCTCTACTTTTGTCTGTTTTCCTAACATCAGGAGCAGATTCTTGCTTCTAATTACTTGATTACTCGTCCATTGCCAGACCATCTCCCCTATTTCTTTCACTTCTGAATAATTTCTGTCCAATATACCAGCTGTAATCAACACTTTTCCCCTCTTTTTCATGATTGCATCAATTTCAATTACTGAGTAGAAGGGTCAGATATTTGAAACCAATATGAAATATTTTTTTTAAATAAAATATTTTTCTTACAGCATCAGTATGATGTGGATTGTGTTCTCTTTCAGGCAATGTTAAATCATCTGCTGCTGTGCATAGAAGCAATTGTATGCTCCGTATTACCTGAATGCACACACATTTATCATGCACTGTTCAGCTGTTTTACTGCAAAGACTTACTTTGTAGTAAACGCAGACAAGTGAGACTTGATTGCAGTCCTAGGTCTCAAGAAAAACACATCTACCCTGATGTTTTATAGCTCGATTTTTTCTGCAAATATTTTCCAAGGTGTGAATACATTTCCTTAAAGAGATGAATAAACAGTGCAAACTTTGCAGCTTTGACATTCTGAAAAACTTGCATAGCCAGTAAAACTGCTACATGTTTCCCTAAATGTTAAGGCAAAAGTTATAATTCTGATTCTAATTTACATTAAGCTTGAAATATTTCAGAAGAGACAGCAAGTCAAGTAGTTCTATGAAGACCTACAAAACCCCTCAATTTGATCCTGAGCTTTTGGGTTATAATTACCATTAAGCATGCCATGGCATAAAAGCAGCAGATAGCTGATGTGTTGTTTCTGATTTGCACGCATATACCTTTTGCAGTCCTTTTGTGACTCACATCCTTGTGCTAGCATAAGTTCCCAATGAACTATTCCTCTCATTTTTGTAAACAAGTGGTTGTCTAGATTCTATTTTAGAATAGAGAATTTTTTAAAGGTCCTCTTTAAATGTGGCACATTGATTTCAGATTGTGATTTCCAGGTAAAAGTACCTTAACTGACATATCTGCAAACTTGTTCCAGTTGCTTGGAGTCAAGTGCAAGCTCCAGTTGTAAAGGTACAACCAAGAGAGCAGGTACCAGTTACAGAAATTGCTTCACACTACTTTGCAGGCTTGGAACACTAATTAACAGTTTTGTTAACAATGCATGAGACAAAGGAGCCATGTAAATGGATGAGTCAAAATACACTGAGATTTATGGTAGGAATGTACTGTTTTTATACAAACACTTCTATGACTACATTTCCATTTCAGACTCATTATTGTGATTAAGAATGGCAAGTTTTCAATTTCAAATTACTCCAGAGAGTGAATGAGTAGGGCTAGAGGGAATCTTACAAAGGGAGAGAGAGAGCATAAGAGAAAGGCAAAGCAGGAATACAGGTATTCCTTAGCAGGTGTTTCTTACACGTGATGGGAGTCTATACCAACAGGGGCCTTAACTCTCCTGAATCTCTCCACTGCTGTTAATTCCACACCTTGTGTATGGGCAACGTGCAAGAAAATACTCCTTTTTGAGGAAGAAGAGAGAAAAATCTACTGTGTTTTACTCGGAGCCGCATTAAAAGGAGAGCTGCTTTCCTTGTCCATTACTGGTCACTAAGAATGTTTTGCTTAGTGTACATGAAATCATTTGTTTTCTGTCAAGACTCCAGAGAATATGAAATAATATTAGGACTTGTGCTACAGTCTTGATATTATTGTACGTGAGATGGGATTCTGACTATTAGCTGAATTATACCCGGTTCCTATTTCTAGAAGAAAGCATTGCATCATGGACTAAAGACAGCCAGGAAAAATAGGGTCACAGCTTTGTAATAGGCATATCTTAGTTGCTGATATTTCACTGGACTGTCCTGTTTTTGAAGAAGCTTTTGTGCCTTATAGAAACTGTATGGGATCTGAGCTACTCTAACTTTCAAAAGTACACAGAAATCTTGTGTGTTAACAGACTAATGCTGTGTCTATCCTCATTACCTGTGAATGTGTTGAGAAATAAGTAAAATATTTCCCAAAACATTTCTCTGCATCTGGAGAAATTCAATGTCCACCTGAAATGTCAAAGATACTTCAAATATTGCGGCTGCTTACATTACAGCTGGTTAGAGAAGGATCACTGTGCATTAGCTGTGCTTTCCTCCAACGGTATTCTGTTTTGCACCTGCCATTCTCACTAACACTGTTGGCAGAAAACAAGAACTGGACTCATGAATTTCTGTGCAACCTTGGGAAAATGATTTAAGCTGTTTGCTGGACTGGCTTCTTGTCAGAACCACTCCGCACTAGTTTTGTACTGTTTTGTTAATTTGGGGTGACTTTAGAACATGCTGTGATGAAAAGCTACCAGTGAGCTGAAATTATTAATGCTCTTTCAGGAAAATTCAACCATGTCCTTCAAACTAAAATAAAATGAGGACGAAAGGAATCTTTATGATAATCTTTCCTATACTTCAGTTCCAGTTGTAATTAACAACAAAGCTTACGGTGATCTCAGCCTGCTTTTATGGTCAGCTGATCTCTACAACCTAGCATAGAGAAAAAGAAAAAAAAAACACTGCAGGAAAAAACCTTCACAATCTCCAATAACTGCTTTAACAGTCCTCTCAAACAGCAGTGCTTTCCCACAGACATTTGCAGAGAATTGCTTTGTACTAGTTAGTATCTGCTCTGCATTTCAAGGCACTGAGATTTTTCATCCAGATGATATCTCTTCATAGCTCATTAAGCTCTGTAACCCAAATGAAAGATGCCAAAGGACTTATCTAAGAATAAAATGCACGCTTGTTTCTTGCTGTGCTGTGTGGTTGTCTTGAATGATAACAAATTTGGTGGCAAGAAGAAAATATCTCTGTAGAGATAACGGAGCAGGTTTTTTTTCAGTTTGAACTCATGTCACTCTCCTTTTTGTAGCTTATTGTCTGTTGATGAATTTTAAAGAAGCCCTTGAGGCTTTGGCACTGCACAAAAGCACTGCGCTAACTTCTCAAGTCAAAATATCCCTTAACCTTACTGCACACCCAAACCTGGTTTATGTTGCTTGTTTTTCCTCCCAGCTGGTCTGAGAAAGGAACTTACAGAACAAAGACTGAACTGGAAGTCATTAGTATCACTCTGAAAATCAGTTTTTTTCTGGCATTCTGATTTAATATCTTTCTCCACCCATTACATGTAACCAATGTTTTCAAATTAGTGTTGCATGTTACATGCAGCTTAAAATGGTTATCCAGCATTATACTACCTCATGCAGATTGATTTTTAGAAGTAATTCCTTTCTTCTAGTGGAATTAGAGATAATTATGAGGAAAAAAACACATAGGCTTGATGTAGCTGCTCGTTTCAGTCAAGCACTGCTGAAGTTCTCTTGCAAACAGGAGAACACTCTGCCTGTTTTCAGTTTGACGTATTTAATAAGTACATTATTGATACCAAGAGGAGTTACTTGAAAATCTGAATTTAAACAGTTATAGTATCAAATTCATTTTTCATCTGTTTTAAGTCCTGATATAGCAAAGACCATTTCCTTTCAATGTGTAATCCCACAAGTGCCTAAGACCTCCCTTATTTGCCTTCCCACAGCTGTTAGTCTTACTGTCACTAACTACACTCCATTTTTGCCAGAAAGAACTGTTTTAAGAGTTATTCAGAAACCATTTAGCAACTATAGTATACATATAGTAGTTTCTGTTTTGGCAGTGGTACCAACAAGCTTTTGCATTTTATCATATGCTAAATCCTTAATAACTGCCTTCAATAGTTCTAGTATAGAACACTGTGATAGAGAGGAATGTGAACATTTGGGACAAGGAGGATGAGTGAAATTGCTACTTCAAACAGACATCTCTCATCACATGTGTTTTTTTTTTTTTTTTTAAGCACAATCCAGTAACCAAACAGCTCAGAAAAGCTATTTCTACTTACTTCCAACTTGAACAGCTCTATTTGACTTTGAGCCCCTCCATCTCCCTGCCTCAAGTCAGGGAGAGCCTGCTTTTACTCTCACAGCTGAGGTTAATAATTACTCCTGATACCCAATATAAAACAGGTGGAGAGCACTAAGAAAACCTAGCTTGTACTCTTTTCCCACTGGTTGATCTCTAGTGTTAGCTGTACTTGAAATAAAGATATTTGTTGGATTTTATGGTGACAGCATAGGAGCTGAGCTCTTTAGGTAAGCACCAATTATACTCCCCTTTCTCTTTTCTTTAGTTAGTTGGTAGAGAAAGAAGGTGAAAAGAGCTTTAAGTAGTAGAATTTTACTTTTCCTAAATATTTGTTAATAAGCAGATATTTTTGGTATCTTAATCATATGTGTTCAGTTATTCAGGGTTGCTTGATATTCTCATTTGTGTCTGCTCCTGAGAAGACCTGAAGATACTGTGGGGAACTACTGGGGAATTTTAAAGTTAGCCTTAATACTTGTGTTGGTGCATCTTATTTTGCTCTGTTAGAATACCCTTCTTACTGTTATATATCGTGGTAGCTGAAGTACAAACACAGATGTGCTGCTATATTAGCTCTTAGTGGATCAATTAGTCCCTACAGGTCTATTTATATTAGATATTCTCAGGAATGACTTTATACTCTACTTATGCTGTATTAGAATCTGGAATGGATCAGAAAATGAAATAGTGTATGAGAAACTTATTTTGTAGCATGGAAACCCAGTAGCTGATCTCTAACAGAGCTGTAGTTGTTGGAGTAGATTCCAGAACAACTTCTGTACTCCGAGTTCAAAACAGACTTGAAAATCAGTTGTGCAGGAAATGCTAGTGCTAAAAAGCTAATGTAGGGTAACCAGTCCTGAGCTTGCTTCAGGAAGCTCTGCAAATTTTCATTTATTCAACTTCCAGAGTTATTACCCATTTGATAGTAATACACCTTGTCAGCCTCTACGTGCACTCTTGTCAGCATTCTATGCGCAATAGCATTTTTTATATTTCTATTTGTAGTGGTAATTAGTATCTGCAAATGTCTTTGTGCTCATATTGCAACTTTCCTTTGAATTAATAGCTTTATAACATCCACATAAGAGTACTCAATTTTTCACACCCTTTGTATATAAAGGCCTACTTACTACTGGTGAGGCTTGAATAGTCAGTGTTCGATCCTGTTCTAACAGAGTGCAGAGGTTATGGTGGGGAAACTGCAGTGAGTCACATCAAGGTTTTGTGATATTTAAATGGTGTCTGATTTCATGGAAGAGAGGATGGGGAAAAAAAAAATACAGAAAATGAAGATAGAAACTCTAAAGAGCTGTCTGGGTTTGGTTTCATCCAGCTGAAACAGTGGTGAATTTATTCTACTTGCATATTACTTTTTAAACAATATTATGACCCCAAAATTGTTACAAGTGCAGAAGTGTTCTTTTGTAAGAAAGGATTTTCTGGAAAAACATTTCTAATAAGTTTGATACTTGACCAATGGTGAAGTTTAATTAATTACCAATGCTACATTAATCCTCTTGAAGCACAACAACTTTAACTTCATCATTATATGGATGTCAAGCATGTTCACAAAGTATTAGCATCTCTTCCTTCTACTCCACCTTGTAGGAGAGGAGCAAAAAAAATTGCCATTAAGGAGACAAAATAAAGTGGAATTCCTGCTCTTGATCTTGAAGCAGCTGCTGGTGTAAGGGAATGAGAAAAAGATGGTGGCTCTGGGCTGGCTGCTGTTTCCCAGAAATGCGGAGTAGTGTGTAGTCTAAAGGGGACCTACAAGTACTACCCATGAGCCTATAGCACTTGAAACTAGAGAAGTCTGGGAAGCATTTCAGATGCTTCCCATTTAGAAGAACAAGACCCTGAACCCATTTTACTTGAAACATCATATATAATGAATTCTTGTTTTGTTGATTTTTGTTGTCCTCGTTTGTTTTAAGGGTTCTATAAAACCTTTTCTTCAGTATTTTCATGTGAGAAGATTCAACGTGAAGCAAGTTTGTTTTACCCTTTGATAGCCCATGTGAGTGATTTATAAAAACTTCTACAGAGACACCACCATCTTTCATGCTTTGTTAGGGAGCCAAATTGCTCCAGGTGGCTTAGACAGATGCTAGCACCTTGACTACGCCCTAGTTTGTATACTGTTTTAATAGTTACTAATTACCTATTCAGTGTCATTACCATGTTTCTGTTTTGGCACAGAATTACAGAGCAAGTTACAACAGTCACCAAGATTGCTAAGTATTCTGCCAACAGTAGAATACAAGAATTGTTAGGGCGCTTATAAGGTATGCTGAGAAGCTAGTGTACTTAACTCTTTCAATTTATGCTTTTTTGGACTGTCTACATTCCTTATGATTTTGATCCATGGCTGGGACTGACAACCCAAAACTAATACCACTTGCTTGTCTGATACAGTGCTGACCCCCAACCTGTTTCTTATGATTTGGGATCAGTTTGGGGGGGGGGTGGGGGGGGAATAAACCTTGGATGCTCTTCAGAAATGTGGGTGGGTTTTTTGGTGTGTTTTTTTTTTTTTAAGTTGTAGTATTAAATACTATTATTGCAAGATCTAATTTATGAAGAAGGAAAATCTCCAGGGACTTCTTGTTAGAAATATTCTGTGTAGTAAACTTAATTATTATTTTTGCTTACTGTAGAAGTAAGCAATCATAACATATGAGAGAATAGGACTTTCCTCCTTCATTGATCCTGAGTGATTCTGCTTCATAGCAGATACCTATTTCATAGCAGGAGTTCTAAAACATACTCACTTTTCATAATTGTTTTCCAGGCATTATTTCCTAGTGAATGCACTGTAGAGGGAGATAGTTTCAGCAAGGCGAATTGTTTGGGGTAGAGCACTGTGTTAATGCATATGCCTCTAGTTTTAGCGCTACCACATTTGACACTGCTTTGTTAGTAGGTACATGCTGCACCCATAAGGAAACCCCACATGTATTCCAGTGTAGGTTGGATAGGACTTCTCTGAGTAACTGTACATCTACAGAGGAAAGTTTTCCTGGCATAACTAAAATGATTAGTGGTGTGACTTATTCTAGGAGTACTGCTTTGCTGATAAGACTTTTATTTTTATACAACACAATAGTGGAAACACCAAGAGCATTTTGGCTGGCTTATTTAAAAAGAAAATTATAGCAAGGAGTCAACCGACCCCCATCTAGTAAGATCTTATCTACAACAGAATACTTAACTCTTACATTTAAATTACTGTTTAGCTTCCAGAGTTCACTTCCATGTGAAATGTGTAATGAATGCTTACCAGAGCTGTTGTCTGGACTGTCTTTGAGGCAGTGATCCTCATGCTTGAGTTTATCACTTTGTGGCCAACTCAAATTTCAAAATGTAGGTTTTTTTGTGTCTGTTATCCATCTTTAATTCCGTTAGCTTTTTTGGCCTACAAATAATTCATGGAAAAATAAGAGTTCTTACTGTGAGTAAATTAAAGGAATTGACCATACTGTCTGTAAAGGAAAGAATATGTTTTAGATCATGGGACTTGAACCCAGTTCTTTAGCTTTACTGCTGTCAGTGTGGAGCAATGGGCCTCAATGAATACTGAGACTTGGGGAAATTTTCCCATAAAGGTTCTGTTGTAAATCATGTTTATTTTTATAAGCTTGTTGATCCTTATTTCTCCCTGATGCCTTGCTTGAATTTTCAACTAATAATAGTTAAAAAGCTAAGCTAAAAGAAATTAGGGGAGACATGTTGCATTACAGCTATTGTCAATCTCTGAAGGTATGTTTACAGAGCAATCTTGATTTGAGATGCTGCCTGCCAGAAACTTTTCTGACATGTTTCATTACGTATTTTTTCTGTTAAGTGCAGATGAAAAGTTTTGTTAGCTATTCTCACAAATACATTGTTTTTTCACTTCCCCATCAGTCTTGCACCTGTTTAAAGAAGTTACCCTGTCAGCTGTACCAGGGTAGTAATCACCTGCAGGCTGTGCTGCTCTGGAAGGGAGGAAGAATTTTTAGCTGCAGGTTGTCCTGCAAAATACATAGGAGGCAGCAGGTTGTTTTAAACTGGTTTCTCTACCAGGAAGGAGACATGGAGCTGCACCTTTCAGAATTAATTGCCAGTATGGTCTAATCCTGTGTATTAGTCGTCACATCACAGGCATTTATTTGAATTATTATTTCATCAGTTGTGATCCTGTGTATGTCGTCAGTGTTTTTGGAAATGTAGCTCCTTTTTGTATAGGAGGAAAAAAAATCAAAGCTTTGTTATGGTTCTTTCAGGCTGAATTGTGGGGAGAATTAGTCTCCTTATAGGTTGTATGTTCATCAGGAAAATTCTGTGGGAAATCAAGTAACAACAATGTTTAGCTTACAGTCATTTCAAATATGAAAGAAATAATATTTTTCATACATTGTAGTTGAGAAAGTGCATTAGGCAAATAGGAGCCTAGGGTAACCCTAAATTTGGGGTAAACACTGCAAAGAGCATGGGCTTATTTTCTCTACTGGGTTGATTTGGGGGCAGTATCTGCTTATTTATGGACTCTCAGTGCAGAGCTAAATCAGAATGGAAAGCTAAAAAGTTCCAAAATAGAATGTGTGAAATCCCACCTGCAGGCTAAATTCTTTTAGAAAACAATTATTCTAGAGAAACGTTTTCTGTTTCAATTTTAAATCTTTCATGTTTTTTATGGTTATGGCTGATGCAGTGTCAATTCCTTAACTAAGTTTACAACATTCAGACTTAGAAAACTTCCATTTACTGGAAATAGGAAGGGGAAACACATACTTGGAGCAGATACATTCCTTGTTTTCCAGTTAAGGAAGCTGGCACAAGATGTTACAAATACTTTGGGAAGAACTGTGGTTTTACAGACAATGAAAGCAGTACTTAGAGCAATGTGATATCTAGATAGTATTGCTGAGAATACAATTATGATCAATCTTCTGTTGTATAACTAATTAGTAGGGAAACCTCAAATTATAGCTATAGAATGATGCAACAAATAGCTGATTTTTGACACTTGCAAGATCCAAAAGGTGTGTGTGTGTGTGTGATCTTGCATATTTCTTGTTTTAAGATACAGTTCCATGACAGTGTAGCTGTTAGGCACCATACCATCTGAGCAAACAAATTATATGAAGAAACAATTCAGCTTAAAAGTAATAGTTTGCAGTACAAGCTCTAAAAGTCTAACTCATATGAGTGAACACTGAAAGTCTTAGTATTTGGTTCTTTTTTTAAAGTAAGTTTATTGTAACTTCAAGTAAAATAAGGAATTTTTTTAGTTTCTACATTTACATTACTAGAGGATCCTCAGTGTGTCTGTGTAATGGTGTTTGAAATAATTTATAATTAATCTATATACTAAGATATCTGGGAGCTCTTATTAATTAAAATCTGCTGACTATGTTTCACAGTTATATTGGAGATAGGTACGTCTATTTAAAATATTTCCATTGTATTTCTTCATACAAAGTTGTTTGCAGTTTTTCTTCTATGGCATCCACTTTGTAATTTGATAATTGGAAATTCTCCTGAAATTGAAATAAATATTTGAAGATATCATACCTACAGAGTATTTTACTTCTATTGAAGAAGAAAAGTTGAAATTTGCCTTCTGCCCATATTTGTTTGAACAGCATAATAAACTGTAAGATTAGTATTTATAAATATATATATGTAAATGGCAGTTATTTGTTAATTTAAGTTATAATTTTTGTAAACAGTATTTCTTAACCTGTCCATGAGTAAGACTGCATTTCAAATTTACTCATAATTATGACAATTAAAAAAAATCATACTAGCATGTTAGTGTCACCAGGAAGTGTTTTTGTGTTAAAAAAAAAAAAAAAAATCTGTATTTCCTTTTTTTCCTAACTTAGAATTTTATTTTCCAGATCAACCAGATCTGTTGATTCAGAAGTCTGGTTATGATCTATTGAAATATTACAGACCTGCCCTATTGGAAAACTCAAAGTTGTGTTTTTCCTTATGAATATACCTAGTTCTTGCTCTAATTTTTCAATGTGGTCTCAGAATAACTGGTTTTAATTTTCTAAAGTATTGCCCTCATTTCAGCCTGGTTTAAAGCGTTTAACAGTGGCCATGCCACCATAGAGGCAGGAACTGCTGTTCTTTTGTAACCAGCATATCTTTGCTTAGTCCATAAAAATAATCTGCCATATGGAATGGGGAAATAATTCCCATAACACATAGGGGACCCCATTTTTCAGTCATGGTTGCTAATTCATAATAAGGGAAGCCAGAAATCCTGGGATCTGTCTAGGGGGTAATGGTCTCCCCCTGACCCATTACAGATATTCCAAAGAAAAGACACATATTTTAGTATATTTGGCCTGCTGGCTTGTCAAGCGTATAAACAACAAACATACAGTGGTTAGACTGGTATTCACAGGGTGTATAGCTAGAAAGATTATTGCATTGAAAAGGGATAATCAGAAATGAATAGAAAAACTTACCTGTATCCTGGGCTTGCAGGAAGAACTCCAAGAGGAGCAATCTCTAGAAGAGATTTTTCCTCAGTCAGCCATTAAATGGGATCTAGAAGAGGTGCAGCCAGGCTCCACCCCTTGTGGTCACACAGGTGAATTGCCTTCACCTGATGCTCCCAATGCTGACCCATTGCTTGCCTCAGGTGATCAATCAGAGGTTCAGGCTGTGATTCAATAGTTCCCATACAGTTACTAAGGCTCCTTTCTATCTAAAATTCTTAGTTGGCATATTCAGACCTCAGTTAAAGCAAATCTGTGCTGTGTGCCCTCAGTAATAGTTAAGGTAAAGACCCACATGTTGCTGTAGCAACACTCATATGAAGCATACAACCACAATGTAGGCAGTGATGCAGTTGTGAAAATTCACAGGTGATTGTTTTTTTTTTTTTTAGTAGAGAAAGGGTTAATTTGGAACAGGAATGCATTTTTAATTTTAAGGAATGAATAAAGGAAACAGGTAGGTCATAACAGCTGGCCAAGAACACTCAGAAAGACTTGCAGGCTCTTACAGCAATTATTCCAGATCAAGAGAGGATTAACTTTGAAGTTTAAAATAACCTCACTGCCTGAGGAGGGACCAGTTTAAAATGCTCATGAATGGAATAGATACTTGATTTTTCAAGAGTGGGAGGTAATTTATGGATATGAAATCTTTTTTGACTTTATAATCTGGATTTTTAGATCTTAATCTTTTGTAGTTCATTAGCCCTGGTGATTATAGAGTGAAAAATAACATAAATCATCTCAGAAAAAAAAAAAAAGACTAACAAATATGAATTACCTGCCTTGCTGTATCTAACACGAGAGCCAGAAGTTCTAGGAAAATTGATTAACAAACATGGAAAATTCTAAGTAGAACAACAGCAAATTTAAAATATTAAAATAAAAATTTTAAAAGGTTGAAAATATTCTCTTACAATTTTACTCTAAGTTTTCTTAATAAATATGTTGATCTCAAAAGGAATGTTTACAGGAGAAGGTATGTTGAAAGCTGCTCTTCTGCTCATTATAGAGTAGATCTTGCATGCTTGCCTGCAAGTATATTAGTAATCTTAATACCAATTTCTGAATGTTTTGGTGGTGTATTTTTTTTCTAAATAAAATAATATAATAAATAAAATAAATAATAAATAATAAATAATAATAATAAATAATAAATAAATAAAATAATAATAAGTAAATAATATATATACTTATATTATATATAATATATATTGTATATATATATAATATAATATATATAATAAGTAAATAAAATAAGTAGATAAAATAATACAAGTGCTTTTCTTTTTTGAATCAAAAAAGCTCATTGAGATAATGACAATAATTACCACATCAGCCACTGTTTTGACCAATGAAACAGAACAATATATTGTTGTTTGTTTTTTTTTTTTTTTAGTTGACTTGTTTCAGTTTTGAAAATTGTTTTGAGATTTTTCACACACTCTGAACAGGATGTTTCCTTTATGTTCCCATTGTAGCTTTGTATTTTGATGGGAATATACTGTACTGTTCTTAGTCCTTACCAGTATTTGAATAATGTTCTTTTACTTTTCTTACTGCTTTCTGTCTTAGAATTAGATGTATCTTTGTTTGGTCTTCATTCTTTTCTTTTTCCTTTTTCCTTTCTTTT